>NW_026599374.1:22500-140316 GCF_023634085.1 Falco cherrug | reverse complement strand
CTTTTGTGGTGTCTTTCAGATGCCTACCGGAGCAATGTAAAAACTACCAGGAGAACTCCTGTCTGGCACCTTCCCCGGTGGAGTTGTGCATGGGGTGTGTTTGGAACATTTTGTCACCGGCCGAGTCCAAAATTCAGCGATTCCCCATCTCAGCCCACAAAGCAGGTAGAACAACTTTTGTGGTGTCTTTCAGATGCCTACCAAGGTAGTGTAAAAACTACCAAGAGAACTCCTGTCTGGCACCTTCCCCGGTGGAGTTGTGCATGGGGTGTGTTTGGAACATTTTGTCACCGGCCGACTCCAAAATTCAGCGGTTCCCCATCTCAGCCCAGAAAGCAGGTAGAACAACTTTTGTGGTGTCTTTCAGATGCCTACCAAGGTAGTGTAAAAACTACCAAGAGAACTCCTGTCCTGGCACCTTCCCCGGTGGAGTTGTGCATGGGGTGTGTTTGGAACATTTTGTCACTAGCCGAGTCCAAAATTCAGCGTTTCCCCATCTCAGCCCAGAAAGCAGGTAGAACAACTTTTGTGGTGCCTTTCAGCTGCCTACCAAGGTAGTGTAAAAACTACCAAGAGAACTCCTGTCTGGCACCTTCCCCGGTGGAGTTGTGCATGGGGTGTGTTTGGAACATTTTGTCACCGGCCGACTCCAAAATTCAGCGGTTCCCCATCTCAGCCCAGAAAGCAGGAAGAACAACTTTTGTGGTGCCTTTCAAATGCCTACCAAGGTAGTGTAAAAACTACCAGGAGAACTCCTGTCTGGCACCTTCCGTGTTGGAGTTGTGCATGGGGTGTGTTTGGAACATTTTGTCACCAGCCGAGTCCAAAATTCAGCGGTTCCCCCATCTCAGCCAGAAAGCAGGTAGAACAACTTTTGTGGTGCCTTTCAGCTGCCTACCAAGGTAGTGTAAAAACTACCAAGAGAACTCCTGTCTGGCACCTTCCCCGGTGGAGTTGTGCATGGGGGTGTGTTTGGAACATTTTGTCACCAGCCGACTCCAAAATTCAGCGGTTCCCCCATCTCAGCCCAGAAAGCAGGGTAGAACAACTTTTGTGGTGTCTTTCAGATGCCTACCAAGGTAGTGTAAAAACTACCAAGAGAACTCCTGTCTGGCACCCTTCCCCGGTGGAGTTGTGCATGGGGTGTGTTTGGAACATTTTGTCAACGGCCGACTCCAAAATTCAGCGGTTCCCCATCTCAGCCCAGAAAGCAGGTAGAACAACTTTTGTGGTGTCTTTCAGATGCCTACCAAGGTAGTGTAAAAACTACCAGGAGAAACTCCTGTCTGGCACCTTCCCCGGTGGAGTTGTGCATGGGGTGTGTTTGGAACATTTTGTCACCAAGCCGAGTCCAAAATTCAGCGTTTCCCCATCTCAGCCCAGAAAGCAGGTAGAACAACTTTTGTGGTGTCTTTCAGATGCCTACCAAGGTAGTGTAAAAACTATTAAGAGAACTCCTGTCTGGCACCTTCCGTGGTGGAGTTGTGCATGGGGTGTGTTTGGAACATTTTTGTCACCGGCCGACTCCAAAATTCAGCGGTTCCCCATCTCAGCCCAGAAAGCAGGTAGAACAACTTCTGTGGTGTCTTTCAGATGCCTACCAAGGTAGTGTAAAAACTACCAGGAGAACTCCTGTCTGGCACCTTCCCCGGTGGAGTTTTGCATGGGGTGTGTTTGGAACATTTTGTCACCGGCCGAGTCCAAAATTCAGCGGTTCCCCATCTCAGCCCAGAAAGCAGGTAGAACAACTTTTGTGGTGCCTTTCAAATGCCTACCAAGGTA
Organism: Falco cherrug; assembly: GCF_023634085.1. NCBI lineage: Eukaryota > Metazoa > Chordata > Aves > Falconiformes > Falconidae > Falco > Falco cherrug. The sequence continues at coordinate 138,534 of NW_026599374.1, read as the reverse complement.
GTGTAAAAACTACCAGGAGAACTCCTGTCTGGCACCTTCCCCGGTGGAGTTGTGCATGGGGTGTGTTTGGAACATTTTTGTCACCGGCCCGAGTCCAAAATTCAGCGGTTCCCCATCTCAGCCCAGAAAGCAGGAAGAACAACTTTTGTGGTGCCTTTCAAATGCCTACCAAGGTAGTGTAAAAACTACCAGGAGAACTCCTGTCTGGCACCTTCCCCGGTGGAGTTGTGCATGGGGTGTGTTTGGAACATTTTGTCACCGGCCGAGTCCAAAATTCAGCGGTTCCCCATCTCAGCCCAGAAAGCAGGTAGAACAACTTTTGTGGTGTCTTTCAGATGCCTACCAAGGTAGTGTAAAAACTACCAAGAGAACTCCTGTCTGGCACCTTCCCCGGTGGAGTTGTGCATGGGGTGTGTTTGGAACATTTTGTCACCGGGCCCGACTCCAAAATTCAGCGGTTCCCCATCTCAGCCCAGAAAGCAGGTAGAACAACTTTTGTGGTGTCTTTCAGATGCCTACCAAGGTAGTGTAAAAACTACCAGGAGAACTCCTGTCTGGCACCTTCCCCGGTGGAGTTGTGCATGGGGTGTGTTTGGAACATTTTCTCAACGGCCGACTCCAAAATTCAGCGGTTCCCCATCTCAGCCCAGAAAGCAGGTAGAACAACTTTTGTGGTGTCTTTCAGATGCCTACCGGAGCAATGTAAAAACTACCAGGAGAACTCCTGTCTGGCACCTTCCCCGGTGGAGTTGTGCAGGGGGTGTGTTTGGAACATTTTGCCACCAGCCGACTCCAAAATTCAGCGGTTCCCCATCTCAGCCCAGAAAGCAGGTAGAACAACTTTTGTGGTGTCTTTCAGATGCCTACCAAGGTAGTGTAAAAACTACCAAGAGAACTCCTGTCTGGCACCTTCCCCGGTGGAGTTGTGCATGGGGTGTGTTTGGAACATTTTGTCACCAGCCGAGTCCAAAATTCAGCATTTCCCCATCTCAGCCCAGAAAGCAGGTAGAACAACTTTTGTGGTGCCTTTCAGCTGCCTACCAAGGTAGTGTAAAAACTACCAAGAGAACTCCTGTCTGGCACCTTCCCCGGTGGAGTTGTGCATGGGGTGTGTTTGGAACATTTTGTCACCGGCCGACTCCAAAATTCAGCGGTTCCCCATCTCAGCCCAGAAAGCAGGAAGAACAACTTTTGTGGTGCCTTTCAAATGCCTACCAAGGTAGTGTAAAAACTACCAGGAGAACTCCTGTCTGGCACCTTCCCCGGTGGAGTTGTGCATGGGGTGTGTTTGGAACATTTTGTCACCGGCCGACTCCAAAATTCAGCGATTCCCCATCTCAGCCCAGAAAGCAGGTAGAACAACTTTTGTGGTGTCTTTCAGATGCCTACCGGAGCAATGTAAAAACTACCAGGAGAACTCCTGTCTGGCACCTTCCCCGGTGGAGTTGTGCATGGGGTGTGTTTGGAACATTTTGTCACCAGCCGACTCCAAAATTCAGCGATTCCCCATCTCAGCCCACAAAGCAGGTAGAACAACTTTTGTGGTGTCTTTCAGATGCCTACCAAGGTAGTGTAAAAACTACCAAGAGAACTCCTGTCTGGCACCTTCCCCGGTGGAGTTGTGCATGGGGTGTGTTTGGAACATTTTGTCACCGGCCGACTCCAAAATTCAGCGGTTCCCCATCTCAGCCCAGAAAGCAGGAAGAACAACTTTTGTGGTGCCTTTCAGCTGCCTACCAAGGTAGTGTAAAAACTACTAAGACAACTCCTGTCTGGCACCTTCCCCGGTGGAGTTGTGCATGGGGTGTGTTTGGAACATTTTGTCACCGGCCGACTCCAAAATTCAGCGATTCCCCATCTCAGCCCAGAAAGCAGGTAGAACAACTTTTGTCGTGTCTTTCAGATGCCTACCAAGGTAGTGTAAAAACTACCAGGAGAACTCCTGTCTGGCACCTTCCCCGGGTGGAGTTGTGCATGGGGTGTGTTTGGAACATTTTGTCAACGGCCGACTCCAAAATTCAGCGGTTCCCCATCTCAGCCCAGAAAGCAGGTAGAACAACTTTTGTGGTGTCTTTCAGATGCCTACCAAGGTAGTGTAAAAACTACCAGGAGAACTCCTGTCTGGCACCTTCCCCGGTGGAGTTGTGCATGGGGTGTGTTTGGAACATTTTGTCAACGGCCGACTCCAAAATTCAGCGGTTCCCCATCTCAGCCCACAAATCAGGTAGAACAACTTTTGTGGTGTCTTTCAGATGCCTACCGGAGCAATGTAAAAACTACCAGGAGAACTCCTGTCTGGCACCTTCCCCGGTGGAGTTGTGCAGGGGGTGTGTTTGGAACATTTTGTCACCAGCCGACTCCAAAATTCAGCGGTTCCCCATCTCAGCCCAGAAAGCAGGTAGAACAACTTTTGTGGTGTCTTTCAGCTGCCTACCAAGGTAGTGTAAAAACTACCAGGAGAACTCCTGTCTGGCACCTTCCCCGGTGGAGTTGTGCATGGGGTGTGTTTGGAACATTTTGTCACCGGCCGAGTCCAAAATTCAGCGGTTCCCCATCTCAGCCCAGAAAGCAGGTAGAACAACTTTTGTGGTGTCTTTCAGATGCCTACCAAGGTAGTGTAAAAACTACCAGGAGAACTCCTGTCTGGCACCTTCCCCGGTGGAGTTGTGCATGGGGTGTGTTTGGAACATTTTGTCACCAGCCGAGTCCAAAATTCAGCGTTTCCCCATCTCAGCCCAGAAAGCAGGTAGAACAACTTTTGTGGTGCCTTTCAGCTGCCTACCAAGGTAGTGTAAAAACTACCAAGAGAACTCCTGTCTGGCACCTTCCCCGGTGGAGTTGTGCATGGGGTGTGTTTGGAACATTTTGTCACCGGCCGACTCCAAAATTCAGCGGTTCCCCATCTCAGCCCAGAAAGCAGGAAGAACAACTTTTGCGGTGCCTTTCAAATGCCTACCAAGGTAGTGTAAAAACTACCAGGAGAACTCCTGTCTGGCACCTTCCCCGGTGGAGTTGTGCATGGGGTGTGTTTGGAACATTTTGTCACCAGCCGACTCCAAAATTCAGCGTTTCCCCATCTCAGCCCAGAAAGCAGGTAGAACAACTTTTGTGGTGCCTTTCAGCTGCCTACCAAGGTAGTGTAAAAACTACCAAGAGAACTCCTGTCTGGCACCTTCCCCGGTGGAGTTTTGCATGGGGTGTGTTTGGAACATTTTGTCACCGGCCGACTCCAAAATTCAGCGGTTCCCCATCTCAGCCCAGAAAGCAGGAAGAACAACTTTTGTGGTGCCTTTCAAATGCCTACCAAGGTAGTGTAAAAACTACCACGAGAACTCCTGTCTGGCACCTTCCCCGGTGGAGTTGTGCAGGGGGTGTGTTTGGAACATTTTGTCACCAGCCGACTCCAAAATTCAGCGTTTCCCCATCTCAGCCCAGAAAGCAGGTAGAACAACTTTTGTGGTGTCTTTCAGCTGCCTACCAAGGTAGTGTAAAAACTACCAGGAGAACTCCTGTCTGGCACCTTCCCCGGTGGAGTTGTGCATGGGGTGTGTTTGGAACATTTTGTCACCGGCCGACTCCAAAATTCAGCGGTTCCCCATCTCAGCCCAGAAAGCAGGAAGAACAACTTTTGTAGTGCCTTTCAAATGCCTACCAAGGTAGTGTAAAAACTACCAGGAGAACTCCTGTCTGGCACCTTCCCCGGTGGAGTTGTGCAGGGGGTGTGTTTGGAACATTTTGTCACCGGCCGAGTCCAAAATTCAGCGGTTCCCCATCTCAGCCCAGAAAGCAGGTAGAACAACTTTTGTGGTGTCTTTCAGATGCCTACCAAGGTAGTGTAAAAACTACCAAGAGAACTCCTGTCTGGCACCTTCCCCGGTGGAGTTGTGCATGGGGTGTGTTTGGAACATTTTGTCAACGGCCGACTCCAAAATTCAGCGGTTCCCCATCTCAGCCCAGAAAGCAGGTAGAACAACTTTTGTGGTGTCTTTCAGATGCCTACCAAGGTAGTGTAAAAACTACCAGGAGAACTCCTGTCTGGCACCTTCCCCGGTGGAGTTGTGCATGGGGTGTGTTTGGAACATTTTGTCACCAGCCGAGTCCAAAATTCAGCGTTTCCCCATCTCAGCCCAGAAAGCAGGTAGAACAACTTTTGTGGTGTCTTTCAGATGCCTACCAAGGTAGTGTAAAAACTATTAAGAGAACTCCTGTCTGGCACCTTCCGTGGTGGAGTTGTGCATGGGGTGTGTTTGGAACATTTTGTCACCGGCCGAGTCCAAAATTCAGCGTTTCCCCATCTCAGCCCAGAAAGCAGGTAGAACAACTTCTGTGGTGTCTTTCAGATGCCTACCAAGGTAGTGTAAAAACTACCAGGAGAACTCCTGTCTGGCACCTTCCCCGGTGGAGTTTTGCATGGGGTGTGTTTGGAACATTTTGTCACCGGCCGAGTCCAAAATTCAGCGGTTCCCCATCTCAGCCCAGAAAGCAGGTAGAACAACTTTTGTGGTGCCTTTCAAATGCCTACCAAGGTAGTGTAAAAACTACCAGGAGAACTCCTGTCTGGCACCTTCCCCGGTGGAGTTGTGCATGGGGTGTGTTTGGAACATTTTGTCACCGGCCGACTCCAAAATTCAGCGTTTCCCCATCTCAGCCCACAAAGCAGGAAGAACAACTTTTGTGGTGCCTTTCAAATGCCTACCAAGGTAGTGTAAAAACTACCAGGAGAACTCCTGTCTGGCACCTTCCCCGGTGGAGTTGTGCATGGGGTGTGTTTGGAACATTTTGTCACCGGCCGAGTCCAAAATTCAGCGGTTCCCCATCTCAGCCCAGAAAGCAGGTAGAACAACTTTTGTGGTGTCTTTCAGATGCCTACCAAGGTAGTGTAAAAACTACCAAGAGAACTCCTGTCTGGCACCTTCCCCGGTGGAGTTGTGCATGGGGTGTGTTTGGAACATTTTGTCACCGGCCGACTCCAAAATTCAGCGGTTCCCCATCTCAGCCCAGAAAGCAGGTAGAACAACTTTTGTGGTGTCTTTCAGATGCCTACCAAGGTAGTGTAAAAACTACCAGGAGAACTCCTGTCTGGCACCTTCCCCGGTGGAGTTGTGCATGGGGTGTGTTTGGAACATTTTGTCACCGGCCGAGTCCAAAATTCAGCGGTTCCCCATCTCAGCCCAGAAAGCAGGTAGAACAACTTTTGTGGTGTCTTTTTAGATGCCTACCGGAGCAATGTAAAAACTACCAGGAGAACTCCTGTCTGGCACCTTCCCCGGTGGAGTTGTGCAGGGGGTGTGTTTGGAACATTTTGCCACCAGCCGACTCCAAAATTCAGCGGTTCCCCATCTCAGCCCAGAAAGCAGGTAGAACAACTTTTGTGGTGTCTTTCAGATGCCTACCAAGGTAGTGTAAAAACTACCAAGAGAACTCCTGTCTGGCACCTTCCCCGGTGGAGTTGTGCATGGGGTGTGTTTGGAACATTTTGTCACCAGCCGACTCCAAAATTCAGCGTTTCCCCATCTCAGCCCAGAAAGCAGGTAGAACAACTTTTGTGGTGCCTTTCAGCTGCCTACCAAGGTAGTGTAAAAACTACCAAGAGAACTCCTGTCTGGCACCTTCCCCGGTGGAGTTGTGCATGGGGTGTGTTTGGAACATTTTGTCACCGGCCGACTCCAAAATTCAGCGGTTCCCCATCTCAGCCCAGAAAGCAGGAAGAACAACTTTTGTGGTGCCTTTCAAATGCCTACCAAGGTAGTGTAAAAACTACCAGGAGAACTCCTGTCTGGCACCTTCCCCGGTGGAGTTGTGCATGGGGTGTGTTTGGAACATTTTGTCACCGGCCGACTCCAAAATTCAGCGATTCCCCATCTCAGCCCAGAAAGCAGGTAGAACAACTTTTGTGGTGTCTTTCAGATGCCTACCGGAGCAATGTAAAAACTACCAGGAGAACTCCTGTCTGGCACCTTCCCCGGTGGAGTTTTGCATGGGGTGTGTTTGGAACATTTTGTCACCGGCCGAGTCCAAAATTCAGCGATTCCCCATCTCAGCCCACAAAGCAGGTAGAACAACTTTTGTGGTGTCTTTCAGATGCCTACCAAGGTAGTGTAAAAACTACCAAGAGAACTCCTGTCTGGCACCTTCCCCGGTGGAGTTGTGCATGGGGTGTGTTTGGAACATTTTGTCACCGGCCGAGTCCAAAATTCAGCGGTTCCCCATCTCAGCCCAGAAAGCAGGAAGAACAACTTTTGTAGTGCCTTTCAGCTGCCTACCAAGGTAGTGTAAAAACTACTAAGACAACTCCTGTCTGGCACCTTCCCCGGTGGAGTTGTGCATGGGGTGTGTTTGGAACATTTTGTCACCAGCCGACTCCAAAATTCAGCGATTCCCCATCTCAGCCCAGAAAGCAGGTAGAACAACTTTTGTGGTGTCTTTCAGATGCCTACCAAGGTAGTGTAAAAACTACCAGGAGAACTCCTGTCTGGCACCTTCCCCGGTGGAGTTGTGCATGGGGTGTGTTTGGAACATTTTGTCAACGGCCGACTCCAAAATTCAGCGGTTCCCCATCTCAGCCCAGAAAGCAGGTAGAACAACTTTTGTGGTGTCTTTCAGATGCCTACCAAGGTAGTGTAAAAACTACCAGGAGAACTCCTGTCTGGCACCTTCCCCGGTGGAGTTGTGCATGGGGTGTGTTTGGAACATTTTGTCAACGGCCGACTCCAAAATTCAGCGGTTCCCCATCTCAGCCCACAAAGCAGGTAGAACAACTTTTGTGGTGTCTTTCAGATGCCTACCGGAGCAATGTAAAAACTACCAGGAGAACTCCTGTCTGGCACCTTCCCCGGTGGAGTTGTGCAGGGGGTGTGTTTGGAACATTTTGCCACCAGCCGACTCCAAAATTCAGCGGTTCCCCATCTCAGCCCAGAAAGCAGGTAGAACAACTTTTGTGGTGTCTTTCAGCTGCCTACCAAGGTAGTGTAAAAACTACCAGGAGAACTCCTGTCTGGCACCTTCCCCGGTGGAGTTGTGCATGGGGTGTGTTTGGAACATTTTGTCACCGGCCGAGTCCAAAATTCAGCGGTTCCCCATCTCAGCCCAGAAAGCAGGTAGAACAACTTTTGTCGTGTCTTTCAGATGCCTACCAAGGTAGTGTAAAAACTACCAGGAGAACTCCTGTCTGGCACCTTCCCCGGTGGAGTTGTGCATGGGGTGTGTTTGGAACATTTTGTCACCAGCCGAGTCCAAAATTCAGCGTTTCCCCATCTCAGCCCAGAAAGCAGGTAGAACAACTTTTGTGGTGCCTTTCAGCTGCCTACCAAGGTAGTGTAAAAACTACCAAGAGAACTCCTGTCTGGCACCTTCCCCGGTGGAGTTGTGCATGGGGTGTGTTTGGAACATTTTGTCACCGGCCGACTCCAAAATTCAGCGGTTCCCCATCTCAGCCCAGAAAGCAGGAAGAACAACTTTTGCGGTGCCTTTCAAATGCCTACCAAGGTAGTGTAAAAACTACCAGGAGAACTCCTGTCTGGCACCTTCCCCGGTGGAGTTTTGCATGGGGTGTGTTTGGAACATTTTGTCACCAGCCGACTCCAAAATTCAGCGTTTCCCCATCTCAGCCCAGAAAGCAGGTAGAACAACTTTTGTGGTGCCTTTCAGCTGCCTACCAAGGTAGTGTAAAAACTACCAAGAGAACTCCTGTCTGGCACCTTCCCCGGTGGAGTTTTGCATGGGGTGTGTTTGGAACATTTTGTCACCGGCCGACTCCAAAATTCAGCGGTTCCCCATCTCAGCCCAGAAAGCAGGAAGAACAACTTTTGTGGTGCCTTTCAAATGCCTACCAAGGTAGTGTAAAAACTACCACGAGAACTCCTGTCTGGCACCTTCCCCGGTGGAGTTGTGCAGGGGGTGTGTTTGGAACATTTTGTCACCAGCCGACTCCAAAATTCAGCGTTTCCCCATCTCAGCCCAGAAAGCAGGTAGAACAACTTTTGTGGTGTCTTTCAGCTGCCTACCAAGGTAGTGTAAAAACTACCAGGAGAACTCCTGTCTGGCACCTTCCCCGGTGGAGTTGTGCATGGGGTGTGTTTGGAACATTTTGTCACCGGCCGACTCCAAAATTCAGCGTTTCCCCATCTCAGCCCAGAAAGCAGGAAGAACAACTTTTGTAGTGCCTTTCAAATGCCTACCAAGGTAGTGTAAAAACTACCAGGAGAACTCCTGTCTGGCACCTTCCCCGGTGGAGTTGTGCATGGGGTGTGTTTGGAACATTTTGTCACCAGCCGACTCCAAAATTCAGCGGTTCCCCATCTCAGCCCAGAAAGCAGGTAGAACAACTTTTGTGGTGTCTTTCAGATGCCTACCAAGGTAGTGTAAAAACTACCAGGAGAACTCCTGTCTGGCACCTTCCCCGGTGGAGTTGTGCATGGGGTGTGTTTGGAACATTTTGTCACCAGCCGACTCCAAAATTCAGCGTTTCCCCATCTCAGCCCAGAAAGCAGGTAGAACAACTTTTGTGATGTCTTTCAGATGTCTACCAAGGTAGTGTAAAAACTACTAAGACAACTCCTGTCTGGCACCTTCCCCGGTGGAGTTGTGCATGGGGTGTTTGGAACATTTTGTCACCGGCTGAGTCCAAAATTCAGCGGTTCCCCATCTCAGCCCAGAAAGCAGGTAGAACAACTTTTGTGGTGTCTTTCAGATGCCTACCAAGGTAGTGTAAAAACTACCAGGAGAACTCCTGTCTGGCACCTTCCGTGGTGGAGTTGTGCATGGGGTGTGTTTGGAACATTTTGTCACCAGCCGAGTCCAAAATTCAGCGGTTCCCCATCTCAGCCCAGAAAGCAGGTAGAACAACTTTTGTGGTGCCTTTCAGCTGCCTACCAAGGTAGTGTAAAAACTACCAAGAGAACTCCTGTCTGGCACCTTCCCCGGTGGAGTTGTGCATGGGGTGTGTTTGGAACATTTTGTCACCGGCCGAGTCCAAAATTCAGCGGTTCCCCATCTCAGCCCAGAAAGCAGGTAGAACAACTTTTGTGGTGTCTTTCAGATGCCTACCAAGGTAGTGTAAAAACTACCAAGAGAACTCCTGTCTGGCACCTTCCCCGGTGGAGTTGTGCATGGGGTGTGTTTGGAACATTTTGTCAACGGCCGACTCCAAAATTCAGCGGTTCCCCATCTCAGCCCAGAAAGCAGGTAGAACAACTTTTGTGGTGTCTTTCAGATGCCTACCAAGGTAGTGTAAAAACTACCAGGAGAACTCCTGTCTGGCACCTTCCCCGGTGGAGTTGTGCATGGGGTGTGTTTGGAACATTTTGTCACCAGCCGAGTCCAAAATTCAGCGTTTCCCCATCTCAGCCCAGAAAGCAGGTAGAACAACTTTTGTGGTGTCTTTCAGATGCCTACCAAGGTAGTGTAAAAACTATTAAGAGAACTCCTGTCTGGCACCTTCCGTGGTGGAGTTGTGCATGGGGTGTGTTTGGAACATTTTGTCAACGGCCGAGTCCAAAATTCAGCGTTTCCCCATCTCAGCCCAGAAAGCAGGTAGAACAACTTCTGTGGTGTCTTTCAGATGCCTACCAAGGTAGTGTAAAAACTATCAGGAGAACTCTTGTCTGGCACCTTCCCCGGTGGAGTTGTGCATAGGGTGTGTTTGGAACATTTTGTCACCAGCCGACTCTAAAATTCAGCGGTTCCCCATCTCAGCCCAGAAAGCAGGTAGAACAACTTTTGTGGTGCCTTTCAGCTGCCTACCGGAGCAATGTAAAACCTACCAACAGAATTCGTTCCTGGCACCTTCGCTAGTGGAGTTGTGCATGGGGTGTATTTATTAAAATTTTGTACACCAGCCGAGTCCAAAATTCAGCTGTTCCCCATCTCAGCCCAGAAAGCAGGTAGAACAACTTTTGTGGTGTCTTTCAGATGCCTACCAAGGTAGTGTAAAAACTATTAAGAGAACTCCTGTCTGGCACCTTCCCCGGTGGAGTTGTGCATGGGGTGTCTTTGGAACATTTTGTCACCGGCCGAGTCCAAAATTCAGCTGTTCCCCATCTCAGCCCAGAAAGCAGGTAGAACGAGTTTTGTGGTGTCTTTGAGGTGCCTACCAGAGCAATGTAAAATCTATCAAGAAAACTCCTGTCTGGCACCTTCCCCGGTGGAGTTGTGCATGGGGTGTCTGTGGAACATTTTGTCACCGGCCGACTCCAAAATTCAGCGGTTCCCCATCTCAGCCCAGAAAGCAGGTAGAACAAGTTTTCTGGTGCCTTTCAGATGCCTACCAAGGTAGTGTAAAAACTATCAAGACAACTCTTGTCTGGCACCTTCCCCGGTGGAGTTGTGCATAGGGTGTCTTTGGAACATTTTGTCACCAGCCGAGTCCAAAATTCAGCGGTTCCCCATCTCAGCCCAGAAAGCAGGTAGAACAACTTTTGTGGTGTCTTTCAGGTGCCTACCAAGGTAGTGTAAAAACTACCAGGAGAACTCCTGTCTGGCACCTTCCCCGGTGGAGTTGTGCAGGGGGTGTGTTTGGAACATTTTGTCACCAGCGGAGTCCAAAATTCAGCGTTTCCCCATCTCAGCCCAGAAAGCAGGTAGAACAACTTTTGTGGTGTCTTTCAGATGCCTACCGGAGCAATGTAAAAACTACCAGAACTCCTGTCTGGCACCTTCCGTGGTGGAGTTGTGCAGGGGGTGTGTTTGGAACATTTTGTCACCAGCCGAGTCCAAAATTCAGCTGTTCCCCATCTCAGCCCAGAAAGCAGGAAGAACAACTTTTGTGGTGTCTTTCAGATGCCTACCAAGGTAGTGTAAAAACTACCAGGAGAACTCCTGTCTGGCACCTTCCCCGGTGGAGTTGTGCATGGGGTGTGTTTGGAACATTTTGTCACCAGCCGACTCCAAAATTCAGCGTTTCCCCATCTCAGCCCAGAAAGCAGGTAGAACAACTTTTGTGGTGTCTTTCAGATGCCTACCAAGGTAGTGTAAAAACTACCAGGAGAACTCCTGTCTGGCACCTTCCCCGGTGGAGTTGTGCATGGGGTGTGTTTGGAACATTTTGTCACCAGCCGAGTCCAAAATTCAGCGTTTCCCCATCTCAGCCCAGAAAGCAGGTAGAACAACTTTTGTGATGTCTTTCAGATGTCTACCAAGGTAGTGTAAAAACTACTAAGACAACTCCTGTCTGGCACCTTCCCCGGTGGAGTTGTGCATGGGGTGTTTGGAACATTTTGTCACCGGCCGAGTCCAAAATTCAGCGGTTCCCCATCTCAGCCCAGAAAGCAGGTAGAACAACTTTTGTGGTGTCTTTCAGATGCCTACCAAGGTAGTGTAAAAACTACCAAGAGAACTCCTGTCTGGCACCTTCCCCGGTGGAGTTATGCATGGGGTGTGTTTGGAACATTTTGTCACCGGCCGAGTCCAAAATTCAGCGGTTCCCCATCTCAGCCCAGAAAGCAGGTAGAACAACTTTTGTGGTGTCTTTCAGATGCCTACCAAGGTAGTGTAAAAACTACCAAGAGAACTCCTGTCTGGCACCTTCCCCGGTGGAGTTGTGCATGGGGTGTGTTTGGAACATTTTGTCAACGGCCGACTCCAAAATTCAGCGGTTCCCCATCTCAGCCCAGAAAGCAGGTAGAACAACTTTTGTGGTGTCTTTCAGATGCCTACCAAGGTAGTGTAAAAACTACCAGGAGAACTCCTGTCTGGCACCTTCCCCGGTGGAGTTGTGCATGGGGTGTGTTTGGAACATTTTGTCACCAGCCGAGTCCAAAATTCAGCGTTTCCCCATCTCAGCCCAGAAAGCAGGTAGAACAACTTTTGTGGTGTCTTTCAGATGCCTACCAAGGTAGTGTAAAAACTATTAAGAGAACTCCTGTCTGGCACCTTCCGTGGTGGAGTTGTGCATGGGGTGTGTTTGGAACATTTTGTCAACGGCCGAGTCCAAAATTCAGCGTTTCCCCATCTCAGCCCAGAAAGCAGGTAGAACAACTTCTGTGGTGTCTTTCAGATGCCTACCAAGGTAGTGTAAAAACTATCAGGAGAACTCTTGTCTGGCACCTTCCCCGGTGGAGTTGTGCATAGGGTGTGTTTGGAACATTTTGTCACCAGCCGACTCTAAAATTCAGCGGTTCCCCATCTCAGCCCAGAAAGCAGGTAGAACAACTTTTGTGGTGCCTTTCAGCTGCCTACCGGAGCAATGTAAAACCTACCAACAGAATTCGTTCCTGGCACCTTCGCTAGTGGAGTTGTGCATGGGGTGTATTTATTAAAATTTTGTACACCAGCCGAGTCCAAAATTCAGCTGTTCCCCATCTCAGCCCAGAAAGCAGGTAGAACAACTTTTGTGGTGTCTTTCAGATGCCTACCAAGGTAGTGTAAAAACTACCAGGAGAACTCCTGTCTGGCACCTTCCGTGGTGGAGTTGTGCATGGGGTGTGTTTGGAACATTTTGTCACCAGCCGAGTCCAAAATTCAGCGTTTCCCCATCTCAGCCCAGAAAGCAGGTAGAACAACTTTTGTGGTGTCTTTCAGATGCCTACCGGAGCAATGTAAAAACTACCAGAACTCCTGTCTGGCACCTTCCGTGGTGGAGTTGTGCAGGGGGTGTGTTTGGAACATTTTGTCACCAGCCGAGTCCAAAATTCAGCTGTTCCCCATCTCAGCCCAGAAAGCAGGAAGAACAACTTTTGTGGTGTCTTTCAGATGCCTACCAAGGTAGTGTAAAAACTACTAAGACAACTCCTGTCTGGCACCTTCCCCGGTGGAGTTGTGCATGGGGTGTCTGTGGAACATTTTGTCACCGGCCGACTCCAAAATTCAGCTGTTCCCCATCTCAGCCCAGAAAGCAGGTAGAACAACTTTTGTGGTGTCTTTCAGATGCCTACTGGAGCAATGTAAAAACTACCAGGAGAACTCCTGTCTGGCACCTTCCCCGGTGGAGTTGTGCATGGGGTGTGTTTGGAACATTTTGTCACCAGCCGACTCCAAAATTCATCTGTTCCCCATCTCAGCCCAGAAAGCAGGTAGAACAACTTTTGTGGTGTCTTTCAGATGTCTACCAAGGTAGTGTAAAAACTACTAAGAGAACTCCTGTCTGGCACCTTCCGTGGTGGAGTTGTGCATGGGGTGTGTTTGGAACATTTTGTCACCGGCCGAGTCCAAAATTCAGCGTTTCCCCATCTCAGCCCAGAAAGCAGGTAGAACAACTTTTGTGGTGCCTTTCAGCTGCCTACCAAGGTAGTGTAAAAACTACCAGGAGAACTCCTGTCTGGCACCTTCCCCGGTGGAGTTGTGCATGGGGTGTGTTTGGAACATTTTGTCACCGGCCGAGTCCAAAATTCAGCGGTTCCCCATCTCAGCCCACAAAGCAGGTACAACTTCTTTTCTTGTGCCTTTCAGCTGCCTACCAAGGTAGTGTAAAAACTACCAAGAGAACTCCTGTCTGGCACCTTCCCCGGTGGAGTTGTGCATGGGGTGTCTGTGGAACATTTTGTCAGCAGCCGACTCCAAAATTCAGCGATTCCCCATCTCAGCCCAGAAAGCAGGTAGAACAACTTTGTGGTGTCTTTCAGATGCCTACGGGAGCAATGTAAAAACTACCAGGAGAACTCCTGTCTGGCACCTTCCCCGGTGGAGTTGTGCATGGGGTGTGTTTGGAACATTTTGTCACCAGCCGACTCCAAAATTCAGCGTTTCCCCATCTCAGCCCACAAAGCAGGTAGAACAACTTTTGTGGTGCCTTTCAGCTGCCTACCAAGGTAGTGTAAAAACTATTAAGAGAACTCCTGTCTGGCACCTTCCCCGGTGGAGTTGTGCAGGGGGTGTGTTTGGAACATTTTGTCACCGGCCGACTCCAAAATTCAGCTGTTCCCCATCTCAGCCCAGAAAGCAGGTAGAACGAGTTTTGTGGTGTCTTTGAGGTGCCTACCAGAGCAATGTAAAATCTATCAAGAAAACTCCTGTCTGGCACCTTCCCCGGTGGAGTTGTGCATGGGGTGTGTTTGGAACATTTTGCCACCAGCCGACTCCAAAATTCAGCTGTTCCTCATCTCAGCCCAGAAAGCAGGTAGAACAACTTTTGTGGTGTCTTTCAGGTGCCTACCGGAGCAATGTAAAAACTACCAGGAGAACTCCTGTCTGGCACCTTCCCCGGTGGAGTTGTGCAGGGGGTGTGTTTGGAACATTTTGTCACCAGCCGACTCCAAAATTCAGCGGTTCCCCATCTCAGCCCAGAAAGCAGGTAGAACAACTTTTCTTGTGCCTTGCAGCTGCCTACCAAGGTAGTGTAAAAACTACCACGAGAACTCCTGTCTGGCACCTTCCCCGGTGGAGTTGTGCATGGGGTGTGTTTGGAACATTTTGTCACCAGCCGACTCCAAAATTCAGCGTTTCCCCATCTCAGCCCAGAAAGCAGGTAGAACAACTTTTGTGGTGTCTTTCAGATGCCTACCAAGGTAGTGTAAAAACTACCAAGAGAACTCCTGTCTGGCACCTTCCCCGGTGGAGTTGTGCATGGGGTGTTTTTGGAACATTTTGTCACCAGCCGACTCCAAAATTCAGCGATTCCCCATCTCAGCCCAGAAAGCAGGTAGAACAACTTTTGTGGTGTCTTTCAGATGCCTACCGGAGCAATGTAAAAACTACCAGGAGAACTCCTGTCTGGCACCTTCCCCGGTGGAGTTGTGCATGGGGTGTGTTTGGAACATTTTGTCACCGGCCGAGTCCAAAATTCAGCGATTCCCCATCTCAGCCCACAAAGCAGGTAGAACAACTTTTGTGGTGTCTTTCAGATGCCTACCAAGGTAGTGTAAAAACTACCAAGAGAACTCCTGTCTGGCACCTTCCCCGGTGGAGTTGTGCATGGGGTGTGTTTGGAACATTTTGTCACCGGCCGACTCCAAAATTCAGCGGTTCCCCATCTCAGCCCAGAAAGCAGGAAGAACAACTTTTGTGGTGCCTTTCAGCTGCCTACCAAGGTAGTGTAAAAACTACCAGGAGAACTCCTGTCTGGCACCTTCCCCGGTGGAGTTGTGCATGGGGTGTGTTTGGAACATTTTGTCACCGGCCGAGTCCAAAATTCAGCGGTTCCCCATCTCAGCCCAGAAAGCAGGTAGAACAACTTTTGTGGTGTCTTTCAGATGCCTACCAAGGTAGTGTAAAAACTACCAGGAGAACTCCTGTCTGGCACCTTCCCCGGTGGAGTTGTGCATGGGGTGTGTTTGGAACATTTTGTCACCAGCCGAGTCCAAAATTCAGCGTTTCCCCATCTCAGCCCAGAAAGCAGGAAGAACAACTTTTGTGGTGCCTTTCAAATGCCTACCAAGGTAGTGTAAAAACTACCAGGAGAACTCCTGTCTGGCACCTTCCCCGGTGGAGTTGTGCATGGGGTGTGTTTGGAACATTTTGTCACCGGCCGAGTCCAAAATTCAGCGGTTCCCCATCTCAGCCCAGAAAGCAGGAAGAACAACTTTTGTGGTGCCTTTCAAATGCCTACCAAGGTAGTGTAAAAACTACCAGGAGAACTCCTGTCTGGCACCTTCCCCGGTGGAGTTGTGCATGGGGTGTGTTTGGAACATTTTGTCACCGGCCGACTCCAAAATTCAGCGTTTCCCCATCTCAGCCCAGAAAGCAGGAAGAACAACTTTTGTGGTGCCTTTCAGCTGCCTACCAAGGTAGTGTAAAAACTACCAGGAGAACTCCTGTCTGGCACCTTCCCCGGTGGAGTTGTGCATGGGGTGTGTTTGGAACATTTTGTCACCAGCCGACTCCAAAATTCAGCGGTTCCCCATCTCAGCCCAGAAAGCAGGTAGAACAACTTCTGTGGTGTCTTTCAGATGCCTACCAAGGTAGTGTAAAAACTACTAAGACAACTCCTGTCTGGCACCTTCCCCGGTGGAGTTGTGCATGGGGTGTGTTTGGAACATTTTGTCACCGGCCGAGTCCAAAATTCAGCGATTCCCCATCTCAGCCCAGAAAGCAGGTAGAACAACTTTTGTGGTGTCTTTCAGATGCCTACCAAGGTAGTGTAAAAACTACCAGGAGAACTCCTGTCTGGCACCTTCCGTGGTGGAGTTGTGCATGGGGTGTGTTTGGAACATTTTGTCACCAGCCGAGTCCAAAATTCAGCGGTTCCCCATCTCAGCCCAGAAAGCAGGTAGAACAACTTTTGTGGTGCCTTTCAGCTGCCTACCAAGGTAGTGTAAAAACTACCAAGAGAACTCCTGTCTGGCACCTTCCCCGGTGGAGTTGTGCATGGGGTGTGTTTGGAACATTTTGTCAACGGCCGACTCCAAAATTCAGCGGTTCCCCATCTCAGCCCAGAAAGCAGGTAGAACAACTTTTGTGGTGCCTTTCAGATGCCTACCGGAGCAATGTAAAAACTACCAGGAGAACTCCTGTCTGGCACCTTCCCCGGTGGAGTTGTGCAGGGGGTGTGTTTGGAACATTTTGCCACCAGCCGACTCCAAAATTCAGCGGTTCCCCATCTCAGCCCAGAAAGCAGGTAGAACAACTTTTGTGGTGTCTTTCAGATGCCTACCAAGGTAGTGTAAAAACTACCAAGAGAACTCCTGTCTGGCACCTTCCCCGGTGGAGTTGTGCATGGGGTGTGTTTGGAACATTTTGTCACCAGCCGAGTCCAAAATTCAGCGTTTCCCCATCTCAGCCCAGAAAGCAGGTAGAACAACTTTTGTGGTGCCTTTCAGCTGCCTACCAAGGTAGTGTAAAAACTACCAAGAGAACTCCTGTCTGGCACCTTCCCCGGTGGAGTTGTGCATGGGGTGTGTTTGGAACATTTTGTCACCGGCCGACTCCAAAATTCAGCGGTTCCCCATCTCAGCCCAGAAAGCAGGAAGAACAACTTTTGTGGTGCCTTTCAAATGCCTACCAAGGTAGTGTAAAAACTACCAGGAGAACTCCTGTCTGGCACCTTCCCCGGTGGAGTTGTGCATGGGGTGTGTTTGGAACATTTTGTCACCGGCCGACTCCAAAATTCAGCGATTCCCCATCTCAGCCCAGAAAGCAGGTAGAACAACTTTTGTGGTGTCTTTCAGATGCCTACCGGAGCAATGTAAAAACTACCAGGAGAACTCCTGTCTGGCACCTTCCCCGGTGGAGTTTTGCATGGGGTGTGTTTGGAACATTTTGTCACCGGCCGAGTCCAAAATTCAGCGATTCCCCATCTCAGCCCACAAAGCAGGTAGAACAACTTTTGTGGTGTCTTTCAGATGCCTACCAAGGTAGTGTAAAAACTACCAAGAGAACTCCTGTCTGGCACCTTCCCCGGTGGAGTTGTGCATGGGGTGTGTTTGGAACATTTTGTCACCGGCCGACTCCAAAATTCAGCGGTTCCCCATCTCAGCCCAGAAAGCAGGAAGAACAACTTTTGTGGTGCCTTTCAGCTGCCTACCAAGGTAGTGTAAAAACTACTAAGACAACTCCTGTCTGGCACCTTCCCCGGTGGAGTTGTGCATGGGGTGTGTTTGGAACATTTTGTCACCGGCCGACTCCAAAATTCAGCGATTCCCCATCTCAGCCCAGAAAGCAGGTAGAACAACTTTTGTCGTGTCTTTCAGATGCCTACCAAGGTAGTGTAAAAACTACCAGGAGAACTCCTGTCTGGCACCTTCCCCGGTGGAGTTGTGCATGGGGTGTGTTTGGAACATTTTGTCAACGGCCGACTCCAAAATTCAGCGGTTCCCCATCTCAGCCCAGAAAGCAGGTAGAACAACTTTTGTGGTGTCTTTCAGATGCCTACCAAGGTAGTGTAAAAACTACCAGGAGAACTCCTGTCTGGCACCTTCCCCGGTGGAGTTGTGCATGGGGTGTGTTTGGAACATTTTGTCAACGGCCAACTCCAAAATTCAGCGGTTCCCCATCTCAGCCCACAAAGCAGGTAGAACAACTTTTGTGGTGTCTTTCAGATGCCTACCGGAGCAATGTAAAAACTACCAGGAGAACTCCTGTCTGGCACCTTCCCCGGTGGAGTTGTGCAGGGGGTGTGTTTGGAACATTTTGCCACCAGCCGACTCCAAAATTCAGCGGTTCCCCATCTCAGCCCAGAAAGCAGGTAGAACAACTTTTGTGGTGTCTTTCAGCTGCCTACCAAGGTAGTGTAAAAACTACCAGGAGAACTCCTGTCTGGCACCTTCCCCGGTGGAGTTGTGCATGGGGTGTGTTTGGAACATTTTGTCACCGGCCGAGTCCAAAATTCAGCGGTTCCCCATCTCAGCCCAGAAAGCAGGTAGAACAACTTTTGTCGTGTCTTTCAGATGCCTACCAAGGTAGTGTAAAAACTACCAGGAGAACTCCTGTCTGGCACCTTCCCCGGTGGAGTTGTGCATGGGGTGTGTTTGGAACATTTTGTCACCAGCCGAGTCCAAAATTCAGCGTTTCCCCATCTCAGCCCAGAAAGCAGGTAGAACAACTTTTGTGGTGCCTTTCAGCTGCCTACCAAGGTAGTGTAAAAAC
The DNA here is from genome assembly GCF_023634085.1 of Falco cherrug. Taxonomy (NCBI): domain Eukaryota; kingdom Metazoa; phylum Chordata; class Aves; order Falconiformes; family Falconidae; genus Falco; species Falco cherrug. The sequence goes on along the minus strand of NW_026599374.1, from coordinate 120,081 downwards.
TACCAAGAGAACTCCTGTCTGGCACCTTCCCCGGTGGAGTTGTGCATGGGGTGTGTTTGGAACATTTTGTCACCGGCCGACTCCAAAATTCAGCGGTTCCCCATCTCAGCCCAGAAAGCAGGAAGAACAACTTTTGCGGTGCCTTTCAAATGCCTACCAAGGTAGTGTAAAAACTACCAGGAGAACTCCTGTCTGGCACCTTCCCCGGTGGAGTTTTGCATGGGGTGTGTTTGGAACATTTTGTCACCAGCCGACTCCAAAATTCAGCGTTTCCCCATCTCAGCCCAGAAAGCAGGTAGAACAACTTTTGTGGTGCCTTTCAGCTGCCTACCAAGGTAGTGTAAAAACTACCAAGAGAACTCCTGTCTGGCACCTTCCCCGGTGGAGTTTTGCATGGGGTGTGTTTGGAACATTTTGTCACCGGCCGACTCCAAAATTCAGCGGTTCCCCATCTCAGCCCAGAAAGCAGGAAGAACAACTTTTGTGGTGCCTTTCAAATGCCTACCAAGGTAGTGTAAAAACTACCACGAGAACTCCTGTCTGGCACCTTCCCCGGTGGAGTTGTGCAGGGGGTGTGTTTGGAACATTTTGTCACCAGCCGACTCCAAAATTCAGCGTTTCCCCATCTCAGCCCAGAAAGCAGGTAGAACAACTTTTGTGGTGTCTTTCAGCTGCCTACCAAGGTAGTGTAAAAACTACCAGGAGAACTCCTGTCTGGCACCTTCCCCGGTGGAGTTGTGCATGGGGTGTGTTTGGAACATTTTGTCACCGGCCGACTCCAAAATTCAGCGGTTCCCCATCTCAGCCCAGAAAGCAGGAAGAACAACTTTTGTAGTGCCTTTCAAATGCCTACCAAGGTAGTGTAAAAACTACCAGGAGAACTCCTGTCTGGCACCTTCCCCGGTGGAGTTGTGCATGGGGTGTGTTTGGAACATTTTGTCACCAGCCGACTCCAAAATTCAGCGTTTCCCCATCTCAGCCCAGAAAGCAGGTAGAACAACTTTTGTGGTGTCTTTCAGATGCCTACCAAGGTAGTGTAAAAACTACCAGGAGAACTCCTGTCTGGCACCTTCCCCGGTGGAGTTGTGCATGGGGTGTGTTTGGAACATTTTGTCACCAGCCGAGTCCAAAATTCAGCGTTTCCCCATCTCAGCCCAGAAAGCAGGTAGAACAACTTTTGTGATGTCTTTCAGATGTCTACCAAGGTAGTGTAAAAACTACCAGGAGAACTCCTGTCTGGCACCTTCCCCGGTGGAGTTGTGCATGGGGTGTTTGGAACATTTTGTCACCGGCCGAGTCCAAAATTCAGCGGTTCCCCATCTCAGCCCAGAAAGCAGGTAGAACAACTTTTGTGGTGTCTTTCAGATGCCTACCAAGGTAGTGTAAAAACTACCAGGAGAACTCCTGTCTGGCACCTTCCCCGGTGGAGTTGTGCAGGGGGTGTGATTGGAACATTTTGTCACCAGCCGAGTCCAAAATTCAGCGGTTCCCCATCTCAGCCCAGAAAGCAGGTAGAACAACTTTTGTGGTGCCTTTCAGCTGCCTACCAAGGTAGTGTAAAAACTACCAAGAGAACTCCTGTCTGGCACCTTCCCCGGTGGAGTTGTGCATGGGGTGTCTGTGGAACATTTTGTCACCGGCCGAGTCCAAAATTCAGCGGTTCCCCATCTCAGCCCAGAAAGCAGGTAGAACAACTTTTGTGGTGTCTTTCAGATGCCTACCAAGGTAGTGTAAAAACTACCAAGAGAACTCCTGTCTGGCACCTTCCCCGGTGGAGTTGTGCATGGGGTGTGTTTGGAACATTTTGTCACCGGCCGAGTCCAAAATTCAGCGGTTCCCCATCTCAGCCCAGAAAGCAGGTAGAACAACTTTTGTGGTGTCTTTCAGATGCCTACCAAGGTAGTGTAAAAACTACCAGGAGAACTCCTGTCTGGCACCTTCCCCGGTGGAGTTGTGCATGGGGTGTGTTTGGAACATTTTGTCACCAGCCGAGTCCAAAATTCAGCGTTTCCCCATCTCAGCCCAGAAAGCAGGTAGAACAACTTTTGTGGTGCCTTTCAGCTGCCTACCAAGGTAGTGTAAAAACTACCAAGAGAACTCCTGTCTGGCACCTTCCGTGGTGGAGTTGTGCATGGGGTGTGTTTGGAACATTTTGTCACCGGCCGAGTCCAAAATTCAGCGGTTCCCCATCTCAGCCCAGAAAGCAGGTAGAACAACTTCTGTGGTGTCTTTCAGATGCCTACCAAGGTAGTGTAAAAACTATCAGGAGAACTCTTGTCTGGCACCTTCCCCGGTGGAGTTGTGCATAGGGTGTGTTTGGAACATTTTGTCACCAGCCGACTCTAAAATTCAGCGGTTCCCCATCTCAGCCCAGAAAGCAGGTAGAACAACTTTTGTGGTGCCTTTCAGCTGCCTACCGGAGCAATGTAAAACCTACCAACAGAATTCGTTCCTGGCACCTTCGCTAGTGGAGTTGTGCATGGGGTGTATTTATTAAAATTTTGTACACCAGCCGAGTCCAAAATTCAGCTGTTCCCCATCTCAGCCCAGAAAGCAGGTAGAACAACTTTTGTGGTGTCTTTCAGATGCCTACCAAGGTAGTGTAAAAACTATTAAGAGAACTCCTGTCTGGCACCTTCCCCGGTGGAGTTGTGCATGGGGTGTCTTTGGAACATTTTGTCACCGGCCGAGTCCAAAATTCAGCTGTTCCCCATCTCAGCCCAGAAAGCAGGTAGAACGAGTTTTGTGGTGTCTTTGAGGTGCCTACCAGAGCAATGTAAAATCTATCAAGAAAACTCCTGTCTGGCACCTTCCCCGGTGGAGTTGTGCATGGGGTGTCTGTGGAACATTTTGTCACCGGCCGACTCCAAAATTCAGCGGTTCCCCATCTCAGCCCAGAAAGCAGGTAGAACAAGTTTTCTGGTGCCTTTCAGATGCCTACCAAGGTAGTGTAAAAACTATCAAGACAACTCTTGTCTGGCACCTTCCCCGGTGGAGTTGTGCATAGGGTGTCTTTGGAACATTTTGTCACCAGCCGAGTCCAAAATTCAGCGGTTCCCCATCTCAGCCCAGAAAGCAGGTAGAACAACTTTTGTGGTGTCTTTCAGGTGCCTACCAAGGTAGTGTAAAAACTATCAAAAGAACTCCTGTCTGGCACCTTCCCCGGTGGAGTTGTGCAGGGGGTGTGTTTGGAACATTTTGTCACCAGCGGAGTCCAAAATTCAGCGTTTCCCCATCTCAGCCCAGAAAGCAGGTAGAACAACTTTTGTGGTGTCTTTCAGATGCCTACCGGAGCAATGTAAAAACTACCAGAACTCCTGTCTGGCACCTTCCGTGGTGGAGTTGTGCAGGGGGTGTGTTTGGAACATTTTGTCACCAGCCGAGTCCAAAATTCAGCTGTTCCCCATCTCAGCCCAGAAAGCAGGCAGAACAACTTTTGTGGTGTCTTTCAGATGCCTACCAAGGTAGTGTAAAAACTACTAAGACAACTCCTGTCTGGCACCTTCCCCGGTGGAGTTGTGCATGGGGTGTCTGTGGAACATTTTGTCACCGGCCGACTCCAAAATTCAGCTGTTCCCCATCTCAGCCCAGAAAGCAGGTAGAACAACTTTTGTGGTGTCTTTCAGATGCCTACCGGAGCAATGTAAAAACTACCAGGAGAACTCCTGTCTGGCACCTTCCCCGGTGGAGTTGTGCATGGGGTGTGTTTGGAACATTTTGTCACCAGCCGAGTCCAAAATTCAGCGTTTCCCCATCTCAGCCCAGAAAGCAGGTAGAACAACTTTTGTGGTGTCTTTCAGATGCCTACCAAGGTAGTGTAAAAACTATTAAGAGAACTCCTGTCTGGCACCTTCCGTGGTGGAGTTGTGCATGGGGTGTGTTTGGAACATTTTGTCACCGGCCGAGTCCAAAATTCAGCGTTTCCCCATCTCAGCCCAGAAAGCAGGTAGAACAACTTTTGTGGTGCCTTTCAGCTGCCTACCAAGGTAGTGTAAAAACTACCAGGAGAACTCCTGTCTGGCACCTTCCCCGGTGGAGTTGTGCATGGGGTGTGTTTGGAACATTTTGTCACCGGCCGAGTCCAAAATTCAGCGGTTCCCCATCTCAGCCCACAAAGCAGGTACAACTTCTTTTCTTGTGCCTTTCAGCTGCCTACCAAGGTAGTGTAAAAACTACCAAGAGAACTCCTGTCTGGCACCTTCCCCGGTGGAGTTGTGCATGGGGTGTCTGTGGAACATTTTGTCAGCAGCCGACTCCAAAATTCAGCGATTCCCCATCTCAGCCCAGAAAGCAGGTAGAACAACTTTGTGGTGTCTTTCAGATGCCTACGGGAGCAATGTAAAAACTACCAGGAGAACTCCTGTCTGGCACCTTCCCCGGTGGAGTTGTGCAGGGGGTGTGTTTGGAACATTTTGTCACCAGCCGACTCCAAAATTCAGCGGTTCCCCATCTCAGCCCACAAAGCAGGTAGAACAACTTTTGTGGTGCCTTTCAGCTGCCTACCAAGGTAGTGTAAAAACTATTAAGAGAACTCCTGTCTGGCACCTTCCCCGGTGGAGTTGTGCAGGGGGTGTGTTTGGAACATTTTGTCACCGGCCGACTCCAAAATTCAGCTGTTCCCCATCTCAGCCCAGAAAGCAGGTAGAACGAGTTTTGTGGTGTCTTTGAGGTGCCTACCAGAGCAATGTAAAATCTATCAAGAAAACTCCTGTCTGGCACCTTCCCCGGTGGAGTTGTGCATGGGGTGTGTTTGGAACATTTTGTCACCAGCCGACTCCAAAATTCAGCTGTTCCTCATCTCAGCCCAGAAAGCAGGTAGAACAACTTTTGTGGTGTCTTTCAGGTGCCTACCGGAGCAATGTAAAAACTACCAGGAGAACTCCTGTCTGGCACCTTCCCCGGTGGAGTTGTGCAGGGGGTGTGTTTGGAACATTTTGTCACCAGCCGACTCCAAAATTCAGCGGTTCCCCATCTCAGCCCAGAAAGCAGGTAGAACAACTTTTCTTGTGCCTTGCAGCTGCCTACCAAGGTAGTGTAAAAACTACCACGAGAACTCCTGTCTGGCACCTTCCCCGGTGGAGTTGTGCATGGGGTGTGTTTGGAACATTTTGTCACCAGCCGACTCCAAAATTCAGCGTTTCCCCATCTCAGCCCAGAAAGCAGGTAGAACAACTTTTGTGGTGTCTTTCAGATGCCTACCAAGGTAGTGTAAAAACTACCAAGAGAACTCCTGTCTGGCACCTTCCCCGGTGGAGTTGTGCATGGGGTGTTTTTGGAACATTTTGTCACCAGCCGACTCCAAAATTCAGCGATTCCCCATCTCAGCCCAGAAAGCAGGTAGAACAACTTTTGTGGTGTCTTTCAGATGCCTACCGGAGCAATGTAAAAACTACCAGGAGAACTCCTGTCTGGCACCTTCCCCGGTGGAGTTTTGCATGGGGTGTGTTTGGAACATTTTGTCACCGGCCGAGTCCAAAATTCAGCGATTCCCCATCTCAGCCCACAAAGCAGGTAGAACAACTTTTGTGGTGTCTTTCAGATGCCTACCAAGGTAGTGTAAAAACTACCAAGAGAACTCCTGTCTGGCACCTTCCCCGGTGGAGTTGTGCATGGGGTGTGTTTGGAACATTTTGTCACCGGCCGACTCCAAAATTCAGCGGTTCCCCATCTCAGCCCAGAAAGCAGGAAGAACAACTTTTGTGGTGCCTTTCAGCTGCCTACCAAGGTAGTGTAAAAACTACCAGGAGAACTCCTGTCTGGCACCTTCCCCGGTGGAGTTGTGCATGGGGTGTGTTTGGAACATTTTGTCACCAGCCGAGTCCAAAATTCAGCGGTTCCCCATCTCAGCCCAGAAAGCAGGTAGAACAACTTTTGTGGTCCCTTTCAGATGCCTACCAAGGTAGTGTAAAAACTACCAGGAGAACTCCTGTCTGGCACCTTCCCCGGTGGAGTTGTGCATGGGGTGTGTTTGGAACATTTTGTCACCAGCCGAGTCCAAAATTCAGCGTTTCCCCATCTCAGCCCAGAAAGCAGGTAGAACAACTTTTGTGATGTCTTTCAGCTGCCTACCAAGGTAGTGTAAAAACTACCAGGAGAACTCCTGTCTGGCACCTTCCCCGGTGGAGTTGTGCATGGGGTGTGTTTGGAACATTTTGTCACCAGCCGAGTCCAAAATTCAGCGGTTCCCCATCTCAGCCCAGAAAGCAGGTAGAACAACTTTTGTGGTCCCTTTCAGATGCCTACCAAGGTAGTGTAAAAACTACCAGGAGAACTCCTGTCTGGCACCTTCCCCGGTGGAGTTGTGCATGGGGTGTGTTTGGAACATTTTGTCACCAGCCGAGTCCAAAATTCAGCGTTTCCCCATCTCAGCCCAGAAAGCAGGTAGAACAACTTTTGTGGTGCCTTTCAAATGCCTACCAAGGTAGTGTAAAAACTACCAGGAGAACTCCTGTCTGGCACCTTCCCCGGTGGAGTTGTGCATGGGGTGTGTTTGGAACATTTTGTCACCGGCCGAGTCCAAAATTCAGCGGTTCCCCATCTCAGCCCAGAAAGCAGGAAGAACAACTTTTGTGGTGCCTTTCAAATGCCTACCAAGGTAGTGTAAAAACTACCAGGAGAACTCCTGTCTGGCACCTTCCCCGGTGGAGTTGTGCATGGGGTGTGTTTGGAACATTTTGTCACCGGCCGACTCCAAAATTCAGCGTTTCCCCATCTCAGCCCAGAAAGCAGGAAGAACAACTTTTGTGGTGCCTTTCAGCTGCCTACCAAGGTAGTGTAAAAACTACCAGGAGAACTCCTGTCTGGCACCTTCCCCGGTGGAGTTGTGCATGGGGTGTGTTTGGAACATTTTGTCACCAGCCGAGTCCAAAATTCAGCGTTTCCCCATCTCAGCCCAGAAAGCAGGTAGAACAACTTTTGTGGTGTCTTTCAGATGCCTACCAAGGTAGTGTAAAAACTACTAAGACAACTCCTGTCTGGCACCTTCCCCGGTGGAGTTGTGCATGGGGTGTGTTTGGAACATTTTGTCACCGGCCGACTCCAAAATTCAGCGATTCCCCATCTCAGCCCAGAAAGCAGGTAGAACAACTTTTGTGGTGTCTTTCAGATGCCTACCAAGGTAGTGTAAAAACTACCAGGAGAACTCCTGTCTGGCACCTTCCGTGGTGGAGTTGTGCATGGGGTGTGTTTGGAACATTTTGTCACCAGCCGAGTCCAAAATTCAGCGGTTCCCCATCTCAGCCCAGAAAGCAGGTAGAACAACTTTTGTGGTGTCTTTCAGCTGCCTACCAAGGTAGTGTAAAAACTACCAAGAGAACTCCTGTCTGGCACCTTCCCCGGTGGAGTTGTGCATGGGGTGTGTTTGGAACATTTTGTCACCGGCCGAGTCCAAAATTCAGCGATTCCCCATCTCAGCCCACAAAGCAGGTAGAACAACTTTTGTGGTGTCTTTCAGATGCCTACCAAGGTAGTGTAAAAACTACCAAGAGAACTCCTGTCTGGCACCTTCCCCGGTGGAGTTGTGCATGGGGTGTGTTTGGAACATTTTGTCACCGGCTGACTCCAAAATTCAGCGGTTCCCCATCTCAGCCCAGAAAGCAGGTAGAACAACTTTTGTGGTGTCTTTCAGATGCCTACCGGAGCAATGTAAAAACTACCAGGAGAACTCCTGTCTGGCACCTTCCCCGGTGGAGTTGTGCATGGGGTGTGTTTGGAACATTTTGTCACCAGCCGAGTCCAAAATTCAGCGTTTCCCCATCTCAGCCCAGAAAGCAGGTAGAACAACTTTTGTGGTGTCTTTCAGATGCCTACCAAGGTAGTGTAAAAACTATTAAGAGAACTCCTGTCTGGCACCTTCCCCGGTGGAGTTGTGCATGGGGTGTCTTTGGAACATTTTGTCACCGGCCGAGTCCAAAATTCAGCGTTTCCCCATCTCAGCCCAGAAAGCAGGTAGAACAACTTCTGTGGTGTCTTTCAGATGCCTACCAAGGTAGTGTAAAAACTATCAAGAGAACTCTTGTCTGGCACCTTCCCCGGTGGAGTTGTGCATAGGGTGTGTTTGGAACATTTTGTCACCAGCCGACTCTAAAATTCAGCGGTTCCCCATCTCAGCCCAGAAAGCAGGTAGAACGAGTTTTGTGGTGTCTTTGAGGTGCCTACCAGAGCAATGTAAAATCTATCAAGAAAACTCCTGTCTGGCACCTTCCCCGGTGGAGTCGTGCATGGGGTGTGTTTGGAACATTTTGTCACCAGCCGCTCCAAAATTCAGCTGTTCCTCATCTCAGCCCAGAAAGCAGGTAGAACAACTTTTGTGGTGCCTTTCAGATGCCTACCAAGGTAGTGTAAAATCTACCAAGAGAACTCCTGTCTGGCACCTTCCCCGGTGGAGTTGTGCATGGGGTGTGTTTGGAACATTTTGTCACCAGCCGACTCCAAAATTCAGCGGTTCCCCATCTCAGCCCAGAAAGCAGGTAGAACAACTTTTGTGGTGCCTTTCAGCTGCCTACCGGAGCAATGTAAAACCTACCAACAGAATTCGTTCCTGGCACCTTCCCCGGTGGAGTTGTGCATGGGGTGTATTTATTAAAATTTTGTACACCAGCCGAGTCCAAAATTCAGCTGTTCCCCATCTCAGCCCAGAAAGCAGGTAGAACAACTTTTGTGGTGTCTTTCAGATGCCTACCAAGGTAGTGTAAAAACTATTAAGAGAAGTCCTGTCTGGCACCTTCCGTGGTGGAGTTGTGCATGGGGTGTCTTTGGAACATTTTGTCACCGGCCGACTCCAAAATTCAGCTGTTCCCCATCTCAGCCCAGAAAGCAGGTAGAACAAGTTTTCTGGTGCCTTTCAGATGCCTACCAAGGTAGTGTAAAAACTATCAAGACAACTCTTGTCTGTCACCTTCCCCGGTGGAGTTGTGCATAGGGTGTGTTTGGAACATTTTGTCACCAGCCGACTCCAAAATTCAGCGGTTCCCCATCTCAGCCCAGAAAGCAGGTAGAACAACTTTTGTGGTGTCTTTCAGATGCCTACCGGAGCAATGTAAAAACTACCAGGAGAACTCCTGTCTGGCACCTTCCCCGGTGGAGTTGTGCAGGGGGTGTGTTTGGAACATTTTGTCACCAGCGGAGTCCAAAATTCAGCGTTTCCCCATCTCAGCCCAGAAAGCAGGTAGAACAACTTTTGTGGTGTCTTTCAGATGCCTACCGGAGCAATGTAAAAACTACCAGAACTCCTGTCTGGCACCTTCCGTGGTGGAGTTGTGCAGGGGGTGTGTTTGGAACATTTTGTCACCAGCCGAGTCCAAAATTCAGCTGTTCCTCATCTCAGCCCAGAAAGCAGGAAGAACAACTTTTGTGGTGCCTTTCAAATGCCTACCAAGGTAGTGTAAAAACTACCAGGAGAACTCCTGTCTGGCACCTTCCCCGGTGGAGTTGTGCATGGGGTGTGTTTGGAACATTTTGTCACCGGCCGACTCCAAAATTCAGCGTTTCCCCATCTCAGCCCAGAAAGCAGGAAGAACAACTTTTGTGGTGCCTTTCAGCTGCCTACCAAGGTAGTGTAAAAACTACCAGGAGAACTCCTGTCTGGCACCTTCCCCGGTGGAGTTGTGCATGGGGTGTGTTTGGAACATTTTGTCACCGGCCGAGTCCAAAATTCAGCGATTCCCCATCTCAGCCCACAAAGCAGGTAGAACAACTTTTGTGGTGTCTTTCAGATGCCTACCAAGGTAGTGTAAAAACTACCAAGAGAACTCCTGTCTGGCACCTTCCCCGGTGGAGTTGTGCATGGGGTGTGTTTGGAACATTTTGTCACCGGCTGACTCCAAAATTCAGCGGTTCCCCATCTCAGCCCAGAAAGCAGGTAGAACAACTTTTGTGGTGTCTTTCAGATGCCTACCGGAGCAATGTAAAAACTACCAGGAGAACTCCTGTCTGGCACCTTCCCCGGTGGAGTTGTGCATGGGGTGTGTTTGGAACATTTTGTCACCAGCCGAGTCCAAAATTCAGCGTTTCCCCATCTCAGCCCAGAAAGCAGGTAGAACAACTTTTGTGGTGTCTTTCAGATGCCTACCAAGGTAGTGTAAAAACTATTAAGAGAACTCCTGTCTGGCACCTTCCCCGGTGGAGTTGTGCATGGGGTGTCTTTGGAACATTTTGTCACCGGCCGAGTCCAAAATTCAGCGTTTCCCCATCTCAGCCCAGAAAGCAGGTAGAACAACTTCTGTGGTGTCTTTCAGATGCCTACCAAGGTAGTGTAAAAACTATCAAGAGAACTCTTGTCTGGCACCTTCCCCGGTGGAGTTGTGCATAGGGTGTGTTTGGAACATTTTGTCACCAGCCGACTCTAAAATTCAGCGGTTCCCCATCTCAGCCCAGAAAGCAGGTAGAACGAGTTTTGTGGTGTCTTTGAGGTGCCTACCAGAGCAATGTAAAATCTATCAAGAAAACTCCTGTCTGGCACCTTCCCCGGTGGAGTCGTGCATGGGGTGTGTTTGGAACATTTTGTCACCAGCCGCTCCAAAATTCAGCTGTTCCTCATCTCAGCCCAGAAAGCAGGTAGAACAACTTTTGTGGTGTCTTTCAGATGCCTACCAAGGTAGTGTAAAATCTACCAAGAGAACTCCTGTCTGGCACCTTCCCCGGTGGAGTTGTGCATGGGGTGTGTTTGGAACATTTTGTCACCAGCCGACTCCAAAATTCAGCGGTTCCCCATCTCAGCCCAGAAAGCAGGTAGAACAACTTTTGTGGTGCCTTTCAGCTGCCTACCGGAGCAATGTAAAACCTACCAACAGAATTCGTTCCTGGCACCTTCCCCGGTGGAGTTGTGCATGGGGTGTATTTATTAAAATTTTGTACACCAGCCGAGTCCAAAATTCAGCTGTTCCCCATCTCAGCCCAGAAAGCAGGTAGAACAACTTTTGTGGTGTCTTTCAGATGCCTACCAAGGTAGTGTAAAAACTATTAAGAGAAGTCCTGTCTGGCACCTTCCGTGGTGGAGTTGTGCATGGGGTGTCTTTGGAACATTTTGTCACCGGCCGACTCCAAAATTCAGCGGTTCCCCATCTCAGCCCAGAAAGCAGGTAGAACAAGTTTTCTGGTGCCTTTCAGATGCCTACCAAGGTAGTGTAAAAACTATCAAGACAACTCTTGTCTGTCACCTTCCCCGGTGGAGTTGTGCATAGGGTGTGTTTGGAACATTTTGTCACCAGCCGACTCCAAAATTCAGCGGTTCCCCATCTCAGCCCAGAAAGCAGGTAGAACAACTTTTGTGGTGTCTTTCAGATGCCTACCGGAGCAATGTAAAAACTACCAGGAGAACTCCTGTCTGGCACCTTCCCCGGTGGAGTTGTGCAGGGGGTGTGTTTGGAACATTTTGTCACCAGCGGAGTCCAAAATTCAGCGTTTCCCCATCTCAGCCCAGAAAGCAGGTAGAACAACTTTTGTGGTGTCTTTCAGATGCCTACCGGAGCAATGTAAAAACTACCAGAACTCCTGTCTGGCACCTTCCCCGGTGGAGTTGTGCATGGGGTGTGTTTGGAACATTTTGTCACCAGCCGAGTCCAAAATTCAGCTGTTCCTCATCTCAGCCCAGAAAGCAGGAAGAACAACTTTTGTGGTGTCTTTCAGATGCCTACCAAGGTAGTGTAAAAACTATTAAGAGAACTCCTGTCTGGCACCTTCCCCGGTGGAGTTGTGCATGGGGTGTCTGTGGAACATTTTGTCACCGGCCGACTCCAAAATTCAGCTGTTCCCCATCTCAGCCCAGAAAGCAGGTAGAACAACTTTTGTGGTGCCTTTCAGCTGCCTACCAAGGTAGTGTAAAAACTACCAACAGAACTCCTGTCTGGCACCTTCCCCGGTGGAGTTGTGCATGGGGTGTGTTTGGAACATTTTGTCACCGGCCGACTCCAAAATTCAGCGGTTCCCCATCTCAGCCCACAAAGCAGGTACAACTTCTTTTCTTGTGCCTTTCAGCTGCCTACCAAGGTAGTGTGAAAACTACCAACAGAATTCGTTCCTGGCACCTTCCCCGGTGGAGTTGTGCATGGGGTGTCTGTGGAACATTTTGTCAGCAGCCGACTCCAAAATTCAGCGATTCCCCATCTCAGCCCAGAAAGCAGGTAGAACAACTTTGTGGTGTCTTTCAGCTGCCTACCAAGGTAGTGTAAAAACTACTAAGAGAACTCCTGTCTGGCACCTTCCCCGGTGGAGTTGTGCAGGGGGTGTGTTTGGAACATTTTGTCACCAGCCAAGTCCAAAATTCAGCGTTTCCCCATCTCAGCCCAGAAAGCAGGTAGAACAACTTTTGTGGTGCCTTTCAGCTGCCTACCAAGGTAGTGTAAAAACTACTAAGAGAACTCCTGTCTGGCACCTTCCCCGGTGGAGTTGTGCAGGGGGTGTGTTTGGAACATTTTGTCACCGGCCGACTCCAAAATTCAGCGTTTCCCCATCTCAGCCCAGAAAGCAGGTAGAACAACTTTTGTGGTGTCTTTCAGATGCCTACCGGAGCAATGTAAAAACTACCAGGAGAACTCCTGTCTGGCACCTTCCGTGGTGGAGTTGTGCAGGGGGTGTGTTTGGAACATTTTGTCACCAGCCGAGTCCAAAATTCAGCTGTTCCCCATCTCAGCCCAGAAAGCAGGAAGAACAACTTTTGTGGTGTCTTTCAGATGCCTACCAAGGTAGTGTAAAAACTATTAAGAGAACTCCTGTCTGGCACCTTCCCCGGTGGAGTTGTGCATGGGGTGTGTTTGGAACATTTTGTCACCGGCCGAGTCCAAAATTCAGCGGTTCCCCATCTCAGCCCAGAAAGCAGGTAGAACAACTTTTGTCGTGTCTTTCAGATGCCTACCAAGGTAGTGTAAAAACTACCAGGAGAACTCCTGTCTGGCACCTTCCCCGGTGGAGTTGTGCATGGGGTGTGTTTGGAACATTTTGTCACCAGCCGAGTCCAAAATTCAGCGGTTCCCCATCTCAGCCCAGAAAGCAGGTAGAACAACTTTTGTGGTGCCTTTCAGCTGCCTACCAAGGTAGTGTAAAAACTACCAAGAGAACTCCTGTCTGGCACCTTCCCCGGTGGAGTTGTGCATGGGGTGTGTTTGGAACATTTTGTCACCGGCCGACTCCAAAATTCAGCGGTTCCCCATCTCAGCCCAGAAAGCAGGTAGAACAACTTTTGTGGTGTCTTTCAGATGCCTACCAAGGTAGTGTAAAAACTACCAAGAGAACTCCTGTCTGGCACCTTCCCCGGTGGAGTTGTGCATGGGGTGTGTTTGGAACATTTTGTCACCGGCCGAGTCCAAAATTCAGCGATTCCCCATCTCAGCCCAGAAAGCAGGTAGAACAACTTTTGTGGTGTCTTTCAGATGCCTACCGGAGCAATGTAAAAACTACCGGGAGAACTCCTGTCTGGCACCTTCCCCGGTGGAGTTTTGCATGGGGTGTGTTTGGAACATTTTGTCACCGGCCGAGTCCAAAATTCAGCGATTCCCCATCTCAGCCCACAAAGCAGGTAGAACAACTTTTGTGGTGTCTTTCAGATGCCTACCAAGGTAGTGTAAAAACTACCAAGAGAACTCCTGTCTGGCACCTTCCCCGGTGGAGTTGTGCATGGGGTGTGTTTGGAACATTTTGTCACCGGCCGACTCCAAAATTCAGCGGTTCCCCATCTCAGCCCAGAAAGCAGGAAGAACAACTTTTGTGGTGCCTTTCAGCTGCCTACCAAGGTAGTGTAAAAACTACCAGGAGAACTCCTGTCTGGCACCTTCCCCGGTGGAGTTGTGCATGGGGTGTGTTTGGAACATTTTGTCACCAGCCGAGTCCAAAATTCAGCGGTTCCCCATCTCAGCCCAGAAAGCAGGTAGAACAACTTTTGTGGTCCCTTTCAGCTGCCTACCAAGGTAGTGTAAAAACTACCAGGAGAACTCCTGTCTGGCACCTTCCCCGGTGGAGTTGTGCATGGGGTGTGTTTGGAACATTTTGTCACCAGCCGACTCCAAAATTCAGCGTTTCCCCATCTCAGCCCAGAAAGCAGGTAGAACAACTTTTGTGATGTCTTTCAGATGCCTACCAAGGTAGTGTAAAAACTACTAAGACAACTCCTGTCTGGCACCTTCCCCGGTGGAGTTGTGCATGGGGTGTTTGGAACATTTTGTCACCGGCCGAGTCCAAAATTCAGCGATTCCCCATCTCAGCCCAGAAAGCAGGTAGAACAACTTTTGTGGTGTCTTTCAGCTGCCTACCAAGGTAGTGTAAAAACTACCAGGAGAACTCCTGTCTGGCACCTTCCGTGGTGGAGTTGTGCATGGGGTGTGTTTGGAACATTTTGTCACCAGCCGAGTCCAAAATTCAGCGGTTCCCCATCTCAGCCCAGAAAGCAGGTAGAACAACTTTTGTGGTGCCTTTCACCTGCCTACCAAGGTAGTGTAAAAACTACCAAGAGAACTCCTGTCTGGCACCTTCCCCGGTGGAATTGTGCATGGGGTGTGTTTGGAACATTTTGTCACCGGCCGACTCCAAAATTCAGCGGTTCCCCATCTCAGCCCAGAAAGCAGGAAGAACAACTTTTGTGGTGTCTTTCAGATGCCTACCGGAGCAATGTAAAAACTACCGGGAGAACTCCTGTCTGGCACCTTCCCCGGTGGAGTTTTGCATGGGGTGTGTTTGGAACATTTTGTCACCGGCCGAGTCCAAAATTCAGCGATTCCCCATCTCAGCCCACAAAGCAGGTAGAACAACTTTTGTGGTGTCTTTCAGATGCCTACCAAGGTAGTGTAAAAACTACCAAGAGAACTCCTGTCTGGCACCTTCCCCGGTGGAGTTGTGCATGGGGTGTGTTTGGAACATTTTGTCACCGGCCGACTCCAAAATTCAGCGGTTCCCCATCTCAGCCCAGAAAGCAGGAAGAACAACTTTTGTGGTGCCTTTCAGCTGCCTACCAAGGTAGTGTAAAAACTACCAGGAGAACTCCTGTCTGGCACCTTCCCCGGTGGAGTTGTGCATGGGGTGTGTTTGGAACATTTTGTCACCAGCCGAGTCCAAAATTCAGCGGTTCCCCATCTCAGCCCAGAAAGCAGGTAGAACAACTTTTGTGGTCCCTTTCAGATGCCTACCAAGGTAGTGTAAAAACTACCAGGAGAACTCCTGTCTGGCACCTTCCCCGGTGGAGTTGTGCATGGGGTGTGTTTGGAACATTTTGTCACCAGCCGACTCCAAAATTCAGCGTTTCCCCATCTCAGCCCAGAAAGCAGGTAGAGCAACTTTTGTGATGTCTTTCAGATGCCTACCAAGGTAGTGTAAAAACTACTAAGACAACTCCTGTCTGGCACCTTCCCCGGTGGAGTTGTGCATGGGGTGTTTGGAACATTTTGTCACCGGCCGAGTCCAAAATTCAGCGATTCCCCATCTCAGCCCAGAAAGCAGGTAGAACAACTTTTGTGGTGTCTTTCAGCTGCCTACCAAGGTAGTGTAAAAACTACCAGGAGAACTCCTGTCTGGCACCTTCCGTGGTGGAGTTGTGCATGGGGTGTGTTTGGAACATTTTGTCACCAGCCGAGTCCAAAATTCAGCGGTTCCCCATCTCAGCCCAGAAAGCAGGTAGAACAACTTTTGTGGTGCCTTTCAGCTGCCTACCAAGGTAGTGTAAAAACTACCAAGAGAACTCCTGTCTGGCACCTTCCCCGGTGGAGTTGTGCATGGGGTGTGTTTGGAACATTTTGTCACCGGCCGAGTCCAAAATTCAGCGATTCCCCATCTCAGCCCAGAAAGCAGCTAGAACAACTTTTGTGGTGTCTTTCAGATGCCTACCAAGGTAGTGTAAAAACTACCAGGAGAACTCCTGTCTGGCACCTTCCCCGGTGGAGTTGTGCATGGGGTGTGTTTGGAACATTTTGTCACCAGCCGAGTCCAAAATTCAGCGGTTCCCCATCTCAGCCCAGAAAGCAGGAAGAACAACTTTTGTGGTGCCTTTCAAATGCCTACCAAGGTAGTGTAAAAACTACCACGAGATCTCCTGTCTGGCACCTTCCCCGGTGGAGTTGTGCATGGGGTGTGTTTGGAACATTTTGTCACCAGCCGACTCCAAAATTCAGCGTTTCCCCATCTCAGCCCAGAAAGCAGGTAGAACAACTTTTGTGGTGTCTTTCAGATGCCTACCAAGGTAGTGTAAAAACTACCAGGAGAACTCCTGTCTGGCACCTTCCCCGGTGGAGTTTTGCATGGGGTGTGTTTGGAACATTTTGTCACCGGCCGAGTCCAAAATTCAGCGGTTCCCCATCTCAGCCCAGAAAGCAGGAAGAACAACTTTTGTGGTGCCTTTCAAATGCCTACCAAGGTAGTGTAAAAACTACCAGGAGAACTCCTGTCTGGCACCTTCCCCGGTGGAGTTGTGCATGGGGTGTGTTTGGAACATTTTGTCACCAGCCGACTCCAAAATTCAGCGTTTCCCCATCTCAGCCCAGAAAGCAGGTAGAACAACTTTTGTGGTGTCTTTCAGATGCCTACCAAGGTAGTGTAAAAACTACCAAGAGAACTCCTGTCTGGCACCTTCCCCGGTGGAGTTGTGCATGGGGTGTGTTTGGAACATTTTGTCACCGGCCGAGTCCAAAATTCAGCGATTCCCCATCTCAGCCCAGAAAGCAGGTAGAACAACTTTTGTGGTGTCTTTCAGATGCCTACCGGAGCAATGTAAAAACTACCAGGAGAACTCCTGTCTGGCACCTTCCCCGGTGGAGTTTTGCATGGGGTGTGTTTGGAACATTTTGTCACCGGCCGAGTCCAAAATTCAGCGTTTCCCCATCTCAGCCCAGAAAGCAGGTAGAACAACTTTTGTGGTGTCTTTCAGATGCCTACCAAGGTAGTGTAAAAACTACCAAGAGAACTCCTGTCTGGCACCTTCCCCGGTGGAGTTGTGCATGGGGTGTGTTTGGAACATTTTGTCACCGGCCGACTCCAAAATTCAGCGGTTCCCCATCTCAGCCCAGAAAGCAGGTAGAACAACTTTTGTGGTGCCTTTCAAATGCCTACCAAGGTAGTGTAAAAACTACCAAGAGAACTCCTGTCTGGCACCTTCCCCGGTGGAGTTGTGCATGGGGTGTGTTTGGAACATTTTGTCACCAGCCGAGTCCAAAATTCAGCGGTTCCCCATCTCAGCCCAGAAAGCAGGTAGAACAACTTTTGTGGTCCCTTTCAGCTGCCTACCAAGGTAGTGTAAAAACTACTAAGAGAACTCCTGTCTGGCACCTTCCCCGGTGGAGTTGTGCAGGGGGTGTGTTTGGAACATTTTGTCACCAGCCGACTCCAAAATTCAGCGTTTCCCCATCTCAGCCCACAAAGCAGGTAGAACAACTTTTGTGATGTCTTTCAGATGCCTACCAAGGTAGTGTAAAAACTACTAAGACAACTTCTGTCTGGCACCTTCCCCGGTGGAGTTGTGCATGGGGTGTTTGGAACATTTTGTCACCGGCCGAGTCCAAAATTCAGCGATTCCCCATCTCAGCCCAGAAAGCAGGTAGAACAACTTTTGTGGTGTCTTTCAGATGCCTACCAAGGTAGTGTAAAAACTACCAGGAGAACTCCTGTCTGGCACCTTCCCCGGTGGAGTTGTGCAGGGGGTGTGTTTGGAACATTTTGTCACCAGCCGAGTCCAAAATTCAGCGGTTCCCCATCTCAGCCCAGAAAGCAGGTAGAACAACTTTTGTGGTGCCTTTCAGCTGCCTACCAAGGTAGTGTAAAAACTACCAAGAGAACTCCTGTCTGGCACCTTCCCCGGTGGAGTTGTGCATGGGGTGTGTTTGGAACATTTTGTCACCGGCCGAGTCCAAAATTCAGCGGTTCCCCATCTCAGCCCAGAAAGCAGGAAGAACAACTTTTGTGGTGTCTTTCAGATGCCTACCAAGGTAGTGTAAAAACTACCAGGAGAACTCCTGTCTGGCACCTTCCCCGGTGGAGTTGTGCATGGGGTGTGTTTGGAACATTTTGTCACCAGCCGAGTCCAAAATTCAGCGTTTCCCCATCTCAGCCCAGAAAGCAGGTAGAACAACTTTTGTGGTGTCTTTCAGATGCCTACCAAGGTAGTGTAAAAACTACCAAGAGAACTCCTGTCTGGCACCTTCCCCGGTGGAGTTGTGCATGGGGTGTGTTTGGAACATTTTGTCACCGGCCGACTCCAAAATTCAGCGGTTCCCCATCTCAGCCCAGAAAGCAGGAAGAACAACTTTTGTGGTGCCTTTCAAATGCCTACCAAGGTAGTGTAAAAACTACCAGGAGAACTCCTGTCTGGCACCTTCCCCGGTGGAGTTGTGCATGGGGTGTGTTTGGAACATTTTGTCACCGGCCGAGTCCAAAATTCAGCGGTTCCCCATCTCAGCCCAGAAAGCAGGAAGAACAACTTTTGTGGTGCCTTTCAAATGCCTACCAAGGTAGTGTAAAAACTACCAGGAGAACTCCTGTCTGGCACCTTCCCCGGTGGAGTTGTGCATGGGGTGTCTTTGGAACATTTTGTCACCAGCCGACTCCAAAATTCAGCGTTTCCCCATCTCAGCCCAGAAAGCAGGTAGAACAACTTTTGTGGTGTCTTTCAGATGCCTACCAAGGTAGTGTAAAAACTACCAAGAGAACTCCTGTCTGGCACCTTCCCCGGTGGAGTTGTGCATGGGGTGTGTTTGGAACATTTTGTCACCGGCCGACTCCAAAATTCAGCGGTTCCCCATCTCAGCCCAGAAAGCAGGTAGAACAACTTTTGTGGTGTCTTTCAGATGCCTACCGGAGCAATGTAAAAACTACCAGGAGAACTCCTGTCTGGCACCTTCCCCGGTCGAGTTGTGCATGGGGTGTGTTTGGAACATTTTGTCACCAGCCGACTCCAAAATTCAGCGTTTCCCCATCTCAGCCCACAAAGCAGGTAGAACAACTTTTGTGATGTCTTTCAGATGCCTACCAAGGTAGTGTAAAAAATACTAAGACAACTCCTGTCTGGCACCTTCCCCGGTGGAGTTGTGCATGGGGTGTTTGGAACATTTTGTCACCGGCCGACTCCAAAATTCAGCGATTCCCCATCTCAGCCCAGAAAGCAGGTAGAACAACTTTTGTGGTGTCTTTCAGATGCCTACCAAGGTAGTGTAAAAACTACCAGGAGAACTCCTGTCTGGCACCTTCCCCGGTGGAGTTGTGCATGGGGTGTGTTTGGAACATTTTGTCACCAGCCGACTCCAAAATTCAGCGGTTCCCCATCTCAGCCCAGAAAGCAGGTAGAACAACTTTTGTGGTGCCTTTCAGCTGCCTACCAAGGTAGTGTAAAAACTACCAAGAGAACTCCTGTCTGGCACCTTCCCCGGTGGAGTTGTGCATGGGGTGTGTTTGGAACATTTTGTCACCGGCCGAGTCCAAAATTCAGCGATTCCCCATCTCAGCCCAGAAAGCAGGTAGAACAACTTTTGTGGTGCCTTTCAGCTGCCTACCAAGGTAGTGTAAAAACTACCAAGAGAACTCCTGTCTGGCACCTTCCCCGGTGGAGTTGTGCATGGGGTGTGTTTGGAACATTTTGTCACCGGCCGACTCCAAAATTCAGCGGTTCCCCATCTCAGCCCAGAAAGCAGGTAGAACAACTTTTGTGGTGTCTTTCAGATGCCTACCAAGGTAGTGTAAAAACTACCAGGAGAACTCCTGTCTGGCACCTTCCCCGGTGGAGTTGTGCATGGGGTGTGTTTGGAACATTTTGTCACCAGCCGACTCCAAAATTCAGCGTTTCCCCATCTCAGCCCAGAAAGCAGGTAGAACAACTTTTGTGATGTCTTTCAGATGCCTACCAAGGTAGTGTAAAAACTACTAAGACAACTCCTGTCTGGCACCTTCCCCGGTGGAGTTGTGCATGGGGTGTTTGGAACATTTTGTCACCGGCCGAGTCCAAAATTCAGCGATTCCCCATCTCAGCCCACAAAGCAGGTAGAACAACTTTTGTGGTGTCTTTCAGCTGCCTACCAAGGTAGTGTAAAAACTACCAGGAGAACTCCTGTCTGGCACCTTCCGTGGTGGAGTTGTGCATGGGGTGTGTTTGGAACATTTTGTCACCGGCCGAGTCCAAAATTCAGCGGTTCCCCATCTCAGCCCAGAAAGCAGGTAGAACAACTTTTGTGGTGCCTTTCAGCTGCCTACCAAGGTAGTGTAAAAACTACCACGAGAACTCCTGTCTGGCACCTTCCCCGGTGGAGTTGTGCATGGGGTGTGTTTGGAACATTTTGTCACCGGCCGAGTCCAAAATTCAGCGATTCCCCATCTCAGCCCAGAAAGCAGGTAGAACAACTTTTGTGGTTTCTTTCAGATGCCTACCAAGGTAGTGTAAAAACTACCAAGAGAACTCCTGTCTGGCACCTTCCCCGGTGGAGTTGTGCATGGGGTGTGTTTGGAACATTTTGTCAACGGCCGACTCCAAAATTCAGCGGTTCCCCATCTCAGCCCAGAAAGCAGGTAGAACAACTTTTGTGGTGTCTTTCAGATGCCTACCAAGGTAGTGTAAAAACTACCAGGAGAACTCCTGTCTGGCACCTTCCCCGGTGGAGTTGTGCATGGGGTGTGTTTGGAACATTTTGTCACCAGCCGAGTCCAAAATTCAGCGGTTCCCCATCTCAGCCCAGAAAGCAGGTAGAACAACTTTTGTGGTGTCTTTCAGATGCCTACCAAGGTAGTGTAAAAACTACCAAGAGAACTCCTGTCTGGCACCTTCCCCGGTGGAGTTGTGCATGGGGTGTGTTTGGAACATTTTGTCACCGGCAGAGTCCAAAATTCAGCGGTTCCCCATCTCAGCCCAGAAAGCAGGTAGAACAACTTCTGTGGTGTCTTTCAGATGCCTACCAAGGTAGTGTAAAAACTGTCAAGAGAACTCTTGTCTGGCACCTTCCCCGGTGGAGTTGTGCATGGGGTGTGTTTGGAACATTTTGTCACCAGCCGACTCTAAAATTCAGCGGTTCCCCATCTCAGCCCAGAAAGCAGGTAGAACGAGTTTTGTGGTGTCTTTGAGGTGCCTACCAGAGCAATGTAAAATCTATCAAGAAAACTCCTGTCTGGCACCTTCCCCGGTGGAGTCGTGCATGGGGTGTGTTTGGAACATTTTGTCACCAGCCGCTCAAAAATTCAGCTGTTCCTCATCTCAGCCCAGAAAGCAGGTAGAACAACTTTTGTGGTGCCTTTCAGATGCCTACCAAGGTAGTGTAAATCTACCAAGAGAACTCCTGTCTGGCACCTTCCCCGGTGGAGTTGTGCATGGGGTGTGTTTGGAACATTTTGTCAACCAGCGGAGTCCAAAATTCAGCGGTTCCCCATCTCAGCCCAGAAAGCAGGTAGAACAACTTTTGTGGTGCCTTTCAGCTGCCTACCGGAGCAATGTAAAACCTACCAACAGAATTCGTTCCTGGCACCTTCGCTAGTGGAGTTGTGCATGGGGTGTATTTATTAAAATTTTGTACACCAGCCGAGTCCAAAATTCAGCTGTTCCCCATCTCAGCCCAGAAAGCAGGTAGAACAACTTTTGTGGTGTCTTTCAGATGCCTACCAAGGTAGTGTAAAAACTATTAAGAGAACTCCTGTCTGGCACCTTCCCCGGTGGAGTTGTGCATGGGGTGTCTTTGGAACATTTTGTCACCGGCCGAGTCCAAAATTCAGCTGTTCCCCATCTCAGCCCAGAAAGCAGGTAGAACGAGTTTTGTGGTGTCTTTGAGGTGCCTACCAGAGCAATGTAAAATCTATCAAGAAAACTCCTGTCTGGCACCTTCCCCGGTGGAGTTGTGCATGGGGTGTCTGTGGAACATTTTGTCACCGGCCGACTCCAAAATTCAGCGGTTCCCCATCTCAGCCCAGAAAGCAGGTAGAACAAGTTTTCTGGTGCCTTTCAGATGCCTACCAAGGTAGTGTAAAAACTATCAAGACAACTCTTGTCTGGCACCTTCCCCGGTGGAGTTGTGCATAGGGTGTCTTTGGAACATTTTGTCACCAGCCGAGTCCAAAATTCAGCGGTTCCCCATCTCAGCCCAGAAAGCAGGTAGAACAACTTTTGTGGTGTCTTTCAGGTGCCTACCAAGGTAGTGTAAAAACTATCAAAAGAACTCCTGTCTGGCACCTTCCCCGGTGGAGTTGTGCAGGGGGTGTGTTTGGAACATTTTGTCACCAGCGGAGTCCAAAATTCAGCGTTTCCCCATCTCAGCCCAGAAAGCAGGTAGAACAACTTTTGTGGTGTCTTTCAGATGCCTACCGGAGCAATGTAAAAACTACCAGAACTCCTGTCTGGCACCTTCCGTGGTGGAGTTGTGCAGGGGGTGTGTTTGGAACATTTTGTCACCAGCCGAGTCCAAAATTCAGCTGTTCCCCATCTCAGCCCAGAAAGCAGGAAGAACAACTTTTGTGGTGTCTTTCAGATGCCTACCAAGGTAGTGTAAAAACTACTAAGACAACTCCTGTCTGGCACCTTCCCCGGTGGAGTTGTGCATGGGGTGTCTGTGGAACATTTTGTCACCGGCCGACTCCAAAATTCAGCTGTTCCCCATCTCAGCCCAGAAAGCAGGTAGAACAACTTTTGTGGTGTCTTTCAGATGCCTACCGGAGCAATGTAAAAACTACCAGGAGAACTCCTGTCTGGCACCTTCCCCGGTGGAGTTGTGCATGGGGTGTGTTTGGAACATTTTGTCACCAGCCGACTCCAAAATTCATCTGTTCCCCATCTCAGCCCAGAAAGCAGGTAGAACAACTTTTGTGGTGTCTTTCAGATGTCTACCAAGGTAGTGTAAAAACTACTAAGAGAACTCCTGTCTGGCACCTTCCGTGGTGGAGTTGTGCATGGGGTGTGTTTGGAACATTTTGTCACCAGCCGACTCCAAAATTCAGCGGTTCCCCATCTCAGCCCAGAAAGCAGGTAGAACAACTTTTGTGGTGCCTTTCAGCTGCCTACCAAGGTAGTGTAAAAACTACCAACAGAACTCCTGTCTGGCACCTTCCCCGGTGGAGTTGTGCATGGGGTGTGTTTGGAACATTTTGTCACCGGCCGAGTCCAAAATTCAGCGGTTCCCCATCTCAGCCCACAAAGCAGGTACAACTTCTTTTCTTGTGCCTTTCAGCTGCCTACCAAGGTAGTGTAAAAACTACCAAGAGAACTCCTGTCTGGCACCTTCCCCGGTGGAGTTGTGCATGGGGTGTCTGTGGAACATTTTGTCAGCAGCCGACTCCAAAATTCAGCGATTCCCCATCTCAGCCCAGAAAGCAGGAAGAACAACTTTGTGGTGTCTTTCAGATGCCTACCGGAGCAATGTAAAAGCTACCAGGAGAACTCCTGTCTGGCACCTTCCCCGGTGGAGTTGTGCATGGGGTGTGTTTGGAACATTTTGTCACCAGCCGACTCCAAAATTCAGCGGTTCCCCATCTCAGCCCACAAAGCAGGTAGAACAACTTTTGTGGTGCCTTTCAGCTGCCTACCAAGGTAGTGTAAAAACTACCAAGAGAACTCCTGTCTGGCACCTTCCCCGGTGGAGTTGTGCATGGGGTGTGTTTGGAACATTTTGTCACCGGCCGACTCCAAAATTCAGCGTTTCCCCATCTCAGCCCAGAAAGCAGGTAGAACGAGTTTTGTGGTGTCTTTGAGGTGCCTACCAGAGCAATGTAAAATCTATCAAGAAAACTCCTGTCTGGCACCTTCCCCGGTGGAGTTGTGCATGGGGTGTGTTTGGAACATTTTGCCACCAGCCGACTCCAAAATTCAGCTGTTCCTCATCTCAGCCCAGAAAGCAGGTAGAACAACTTTTGTGGTGTCTTTCAGGTGCCTACCGGAGCAATGTAAAAACTACCAGGAGAACTCCTGTCTGGCACCTTCCCTGGTGGAGTTGTGCATGGGGTGTGTTTGGAACATTTTGTCACCAGCCGACTCCAAAATTCAGCGGTTCCCCATCTCAGCCCAGAAAGCAGGTAGAACAACTTTTGTGGTATCTTTCAGATGCCTACCGGAGCAATGTAAAAACTACCAGGAGAACTCCTGTCTGGCACCTTCCCCGGTGGAGTTGTGCAGGGGGTGTGTTTGGAACATTTTGTCACCAGCCGACTCCAAAATTCAGCGTTTCCCCATCTCAGCCCAGAAAGCAGGTAGAACAACTTTTGTGGTGTCTTTCAGATGCCTACCAAGGTAGTGTAAAAACTACCAAGAGAACTCCTGTCTGGCACCTTCCCCGGTGGAGTTGTGCATGGGGTGTTTTTGGAACATTTTGTCACCAGCCGACTCCAAAATTCAGCGATTCCCCATCTCAGCCCAGAAAGCAGGTAGAACAACTTTTGTCGTGTCTTTCAGATGCCTACCGGAGCAATGTAAAAACTACCAGGAGAACTCCTGTCTGGCACCTTCCCCGGTGGAGTTTTGCATGGGGTGTGTTTGGAACATTTTGTCACCGGCCGAGTCCAAAATTCAGCGATTCCCCATCTCAGCCCACAAAGCAGGTAGAACAACTTTTGTGGTATCTTTCAGATGCCTACCAAGGTAGTGTAAAAACTACCAGGAGAACTCCTGTCTGGCACCTTCCCCGGTGGAGTTGTGCATGGGGTGTGTTTGGAACATTTTGTCACCGGCCGAGTCCAAAATTCAGCGGTTCCCCATCTCAGCCCAGAAAGCAGGAAGAACAACTTTTGTGGTGCCTTTCAGCTGCCTACCAAGGTAGTGTAAAAACTACCAGGAGAACTCCTGTCTGGCACCTTCCCCGGTGGAGTTGTGCATGGGGTGTGTTTGGAACATTTTGTCACCAGCCGACTCCAAAATTCAGCGGTTCCCCATCTCAGCCCAGAAAGCAGGTAGAACAACTTTTGTGGTCCCTTTCAGCTGCCTACCAAGGTAGTGTAAAAACTACCAGGTGAACTCCTGTCTGGCACCTTCCCCGGTGGAGTTGTGCATGGGGTGTGTTTGGAACATTTTGTCACCAGCCGACTCCAAAATTCAGCGTTTCCCCATCTCAGCCCAGAAAGCAGGTAGAACAACTTTTGTGATGTCTTTCAGATGCCTACCAAGGTAGTGTAAAAACTACTAAGACAACTCCTGTCTGGCACCTTCCCCGGTGGAGTTGTGCATGGGGTGTTTGGAACATTTTGTCACCGGCCGAGTCCAAAATTCAGCGATTCCCCATCTCAGCCCAGAAAGCAGGTAGAACAACTTTTGTGGTGTCTTTCAGCTGCCTACCAAGGTAGTGTAAAAACTACCAGGAGAACTCCTGTCTGGCACCTTCCCCGGTGGAGTTGTGCATGGGGTGTGTTTGGAACATTTTGTCACCAGCCGAGTCCAAAATTCAGCGATTCCCCATCTCAGCCCACAAAGCAGGTAGAACAACTTTTGTGGTGTCTTTCAGATGCCTACCAAGGTAGTGTAAAAACTACCAAGAGAACTCCTGTCTGGCACCTTCCCCGGTGGAGTTGTGCATGGGGTGTGTTTGGAACATTTTGTCACCGGCCGAGTCCAAAATTCAGCGTTTCCCCATCTCAGCCCAGAAAGCAGGTAGAACAACTTTTGTGATGTCTTTCAGATGCCTACCAAGGTAGTGTAAAAACTACTAAGACAACTCCTGTCTGGCACCTTCCCCGGTGGAGTTGTGCATGGGGTGTTTGGAACATTTTGTCACCGGCCGAGTCCAAAATTCAGCGATTCCCCATCTCAGCCCAGAAAGCAGGTAGAACAACTTTTGTGGTGTCTTTCAGCTGCCTACCAAGGTAGTGTAAAAACTACCAGGAGAACTCCTGTCTGGCACCTTCCGTGGTGGAGTTGTGCATGGGGTGTGTTTGGAACATTTTGTCACCAGCCGAGTCCAAAATTCAGCGGTTCCCCATCTCAGCCCAGAAAGCAGGTAGAACAACTTTTGTGGTGCCTTTCAGATGCCTACCAAGGTAGTGTAAAAACTACCAAGAGAACTCCTGTCTGGCACCTTCCCCGGTGGAGTTGTGCATGGGGTGTGTTTGGAACATTTTGTCACCGGCCGAGTCCAAAATTCAGCGATTCCCCATCTCAGCCCAGAAAGCAGGTAGAACAACTTTTGTGGTGTCTTTCAGATGCCTACCAAGGTAGTGTAAAAACTACCAAGAGAACTCCTGTCTGGCACCTTCCCCGGTGGAGTTGTGCATGGGGTGTGTTTGGAACATTTTGTCACCGGCCGAGTCCAAAATTCAGCGGTTCCCCATCTCAGCCCAGAAAGCAGGAAGAACAACTTTTGTGGTGTCTTTCAGATGCCTACCGGAGCAATGTAAAAACTACCAGGAGAACTCCTGTCTGGCACCTTCCCCGGTGGAGTTGTGCATGGGGTGTGTTTGGAACATTTTGTCACCAGCCGAGTCCAAAATTCAGCGTTTCCCCATCTCAGCCCAGAAAGCAGGTAGAACAACTTTTGTGGTGTCTTTCAGATGCCTACCAAGGTAGTGTAAAAACTATTAAGAGAACTCCTGTCTGGCACCTTCCCCGGTGGAGTTGTGCATGGGGTGTGTTTGGAACATTTTGTCACCGGCCGAGTCCAAAATTCAGCGGTTCCCCATCTCAGCCCAGAAAGCAGGTAGAACAACTTCTGTGGTGTCTTTCAGATGCCTACCAAGGTAGTGTAAAAACTATCAAGAGAACTCTTGTCTGGCACCTTCCCCGGTGGAGTTGTGCATAGGGTGTGTTTGGAACATTTTGTCACCAGCCGACTCTAAAATTCAGCGGTTCCCCATCTCAGCCCAGAAAGCAGGTAGAACGAGTTTTGTGGTGTCTTTGAGGTGCCTACCAGAGCAATGTAAAATCTATCAAGAAAACTCCTGTCTGGCACCTTCCCCGGTGGAGTCGTGCATGGGGTGTGTTTGGAACATTTTGTCACCAGCCGCTCCAAAATTCAGCTGTTCCTCATCTCAGCCCAGAAAGCAGGTAGAACAACTTTTGTGGTGCCTTTCAGATGCCTACCAAGGTAGTGTAAAATCTACCAAGAGAACTCCTGTCTGGCACCTTCCCCGGTGGAGTTGTGCATGGGGTGTGTTTGGAACATTTTGTCACCAGCGGAGTCCAAAACTCAGCGGTTCCCCATCTCAGCCCAGAAAGCAGGTAGAACAACTTTTGTGGTGCCTTTCAGCTGCCTACCGGAGCAATGTAAAACCTACCAACAGAATTCGTTCCTGGCACCTTCGCTAGTGGAGTTGTGCATGGGGTGTATTTATTAAAATTTTGTACACCAGCCGAGTCCAAAATTCAGCTGTTCCCCATCTCAGCCCAGAAAGCAGGTAGAACAACTTTTGTGGTGTCTTTCAGATGCCTACCAAGGTAGTGTAAAAACTATTAAGAGAACTCCTGTCTGGCACCTTCCCCGGTGGAGTTGTGCATGGGGTGTGTTTGGAACATTTTGTCACCGGCCGACTCCAAAATTCAGCTGTTCCCCATCTCAGCCCAGAAAGCAGGTAGAACGAGTTTTGTGGTGTCTTTGAGGTGCCTACCAGAGCAATGTAAAATCTATCAAGAAAACTCCTGTCTGGCACCTTCCCCGGTGGAGTTGTGCATGGGGTGTCTGTGGAACATTTTGTCACCGGCCGACTCCAAAATTCAGCGGTTCCCCATCTCAGCCCAGAAAGCAGGTAGAACAAGTTTTCTGGTGCCTTTCAGGTGCCTACCAAGGTAGTGTAAAAACTATCAAGACAACTCTTGTCTGTCACCTTCCGTGGTGGAGTTGTGCATAGGGTGTGTTTGGAACATTTTGTCACCAGCCGACTCCAAAATTCAGCGGTTCCCCATCTCAGCCCAGAAAGCAGGTAGAACAACTTTTGTGGTGTCTTTCAGGTGCCTACCAAGGTAGTGTAAAAACTATCAAGAGAACTCCTGTCTGGCACCTTCCCCGGTGGAGTTGTGCAGGGGGTGTGTTTGGAACATTTTGTCACCAGCGGAGTCCAAAATTCAGCGTTTCCCCATCTCAGCCCAGAAAGCAGGTAGAACAACTTTTGTGGTGTCTTTCAGATGCCTACCGGAGCAATGTAAAAACTACCAGAACTCCTGTCTGGCACCTTCCGTGGTGGAGTTGTGCATGGGGTGTGTTTGGAACATTTTGTCACCAGCCGAGTCCAAAATTCAGCTGTTCCTCATCTCAGCCCAGAAAGCAGGAAGAACAACTTTTGTGGTGTCTTTCAGATGCCTACCAAGGTAGTGTAAAAACTATTAAGAGAACTCCTGTCTGGCACCTTCCCCGGTGGAGTTGTGCATGGGGTGTGTTTGGAACATTTTGTCACCGGCCGACTCCAAAATTCAGCTGTTCCCCATCTCAGCCCAGAAAGCAGGTAGAACAACTTTTGTGGTGTCTTTCAGATGCCTACCGGAGCAATGTAAAAACTACCAGGAGAACTCCTGTCTGGCACCTTCCCCGGTGGAGTTGTGCATGGGGTGTGTTTGGAACATTTTCTCACCAGCCGACTCCAAAATTCATCTGTTCCCCATCTCAGCCCAGAAAGCAGGTAGAACAACTTTTGTGGTGTCTTTCAGCTGCCTACCAAGGTAGTGTAAAAACTACTAAGAGAACTCCTGTCTGGCACCTTCCGTGGTGGAGTTGTGCATGGGGTGTGTTTGGAACATTTTGTCACCGGCCGACTCCAAAATTCAGCTGTTCCCCATCTCAGCCCAGAAAGCAGGTAGAACGAGTTTTGTGGTGTCTTTGAGGTGCCTACCAGAGCAATGTAAAATCTATCAAGAAAACTCCTGTCTGGCACCTTCCCCGGTGGAGTTGTGCATGGGGTGTGTTTGGAACATTTTGCCACCAGCCGACTCCAAAATTCAGCTGTTCCTCATCTCAGCCCAGAAAGCAGGTAGAACAACTTTTGTGGTGTCTTTCAGGTGCCTACCGGAGCAATGTAAAAACTACCAGGAGAACTCCTGTCTGGCACCTTCCCCGGTGGAGTTGTGCAGGGGGTGTGTTTGGAACATTTTGTCACCAGCCGAGTCCAAAATTCAGCGTTTCCCCATCTCAGCCCAGAAAGCAGGTAGAACAACTTTTGTGGTGTCTTTCAGATGCCTACCAAGGTAGTGTAAAAACTACCAAGAGAACTCCTGTCTGGCACCTTCCCCGGTGGAGTTGTGCATGGGGTGTGTTTGGAACATTTTGTCACCGGCCGACTCCAAAATTCAGCGGTTCCCCATCTCAGCCCAGAAAGCAGGTAGAACAACTTTTGTGGTGTCTTTCAGATGCCTACCAAGGTAGTGTAAAAACTACCAGGAGAACTCCTGTCTGGCACCTTCCCCGGTGGAGTTGTGCATGGGGTGTGTTTGGAACATTTTGTCACCAGCCGAGTCCAAAATTCAGCGTTTCCCCATCTCAGCCCAGAAAGCAGGTAGAACAACTTTTGTGGTGCCTTTCAGCTGCCTACCAAGGTAGTGTAAAAACTACCAAGAGAACTCCTGTCTGGCACCTTCCCCGGTGGAGTTGTGCATGGGGTGTGTTTGGAACATTTTGTCACCGGCCGACTCCAAAATTCAGCGGTTCCCCATCTCAGCCCAGAAAGCAGGAAGAACAACTTTTGTGGTGCCTTTCAAATGCCTACCAAGGTAGTGTAAAAACTACCAGGAGAACTCCTGTCTGGCACCTTCCCCGGTGGAGTTTTGCATGGGGTGTGTTTGGAACATTTTGTCACCGGCCGAGTCCAAAATTCAGCGGTTCCCCATCTCAGCCCAGAAAGCAGGAAGAACAACTTTTGTGGTGCCTTTCAAATGCCTACCAAGGTAGTGTAAAAACTACCAGGAGAACTCCTGTCTGGCACCTTCCCCGGTGGAGTTGTGCATGGGGTGTGTTTGGAACATTTTGTCACCAGCCGACTCCAAAATTCAGCGTTTCCCCATCTCAGCCCAGAAAGCAGGTAGAACAACTTTTGTGGTCCCTTTCAGCTGCCTACCAAGGTAGTGTAAAAACTACCAAGAGAACTCCTGTCTGGCACCTTCCCCGGTGGAGTTGTGCATGGGGTGTGTTTGGAACATTTTGTCACCGGCCGACTCCAAAATTCAGCGATTCCCCATCTCAGCCCAGAAAGCAGGTAGAACAACTTTTGTGGTGTCTTTCAGATGCCTACCGGAGCAATGTAAAAACTACCAGGAGAACTCCTGTCTGGCACCTTCCCCGGTGGAGTTGTGCATGGGGTGTGTTTGGAACATTTTGTCACCGGCCGAGTCCAAAATTCAGCGGTTCCCCATCTCAGCCCAGAAAGCAGGAAGAACAACTTTTGTGGTGCCTTTCAGCTGCCTACCAAGGTAGTGTAAAAACTACCAAGAGAACTCCTGTCTGGCACCTTCCCCGGTGGAGTTGTGCAGGGGGTGTGTTTGGAACATTTTGTCACCGGCCGACTCCAAAATTCAGCGGTTCCCCATCTCAGCCCAGAAAGCAGGAAGAACAACTTTTGTGGTGCCTTTCAGCTGCCTACCAAGGTAGTGTAAAAACTACCAGGAGAACTCCTGTCTGGCACCTTCCCCGGTGGAGTTGTGCATGGGGTGTGTTTGGAACATTTTGTCACCGGCCGAGTCCAAAATTCAGCGGTTCCCCATCTCAGCCCAGAAAGCAGGTAGAACAACTTTTGTGGTGCCTTTCAGCTGCCTACCAAGGTAGTGTAAAAACTACCAGGAGAACTCCTGTCTGGCACCTTCCCCGGTGGAGTTGTGCATGGGGTGTGTTTGGAACATTTTGTCACCAGCCGACTCCAAAATTCAGCGTTTCCCCATCTCAGCCCAGAAAGCAGGTAGAACAACTTTTGTGATGTCTTTCAGATGCCTACCAAGGTAGTGTAAAAACTACTAAGACAACTCCTGTCTGGCACCTTCCCCGGTGGAGTTGTGCATGGGGTGTGTTTGGAACATTTTGTCACCGGCCGACTCCAAAATTCAGCGTTTCCCCATCTCAGCCCAGAAAGCAGGTAGAACAACTTTTGCGGTGCCTTTCAGCTGCCTACCAAGGTAGTGTAAAAACTACCAGGAGAACTCCTGTCTGGCACCTTCCCCGGTGGAGTTGTGCAGGGGGTGTGTTTGGAACATTTTGTCACCGGCCGAGTCCAAAATTCAGCGGTTCCCCATCTCAGCCCAGAAAGCAGGTAGAACAACTTTTGTCGTGTCTTTCAGATGCCTACCAAGGTAGTGTAAAAACTACCAGGAGAACTCCTGTCTGGCACCTTCCCCGGTGGAGTTGTGCATGGGGTGTGTTTGGAACATTTTGTCACCAGCCGAGTCCAAAATTCAGCGTTTCCCCATCTCAGCCCAGAAAGCAGGTAGAACAACTTTTGTGGTGCCTTTCAGCTGCCTACCAAGGTAGTGTAAAAACTACCAAGAGAACTCCTGTCTGGCACCTTCCCCGGTGGAGTTGTGCATGGGGTGTGTTTGGAACATTTTGTCACCGGCCGACTCCAAAATTCAGCGGTTCCCCATCTCAGCCCAGAAAGCAGGAAGAACAACTTTTGTGGTGCCTTTCAAATGCCTACCAAGGTAGTGTAAAAACTACCAGGAGAACTCCTGTCTGGCACCTTCCCCGGTGGAGTTTTGCATGGGGTGTGTTTGGAACATTTTGTCACCGGCCGAGTCCAAAATTCAGCGGTTCCCCATCTCAGCCCAGAAAGCAGGAAGAACAACTTTTGTGGTGCCTTTCAGATGCCTACCAAGGTAGTGTAAAAACTACCAGGAGAACTCCTGTCTGGCACCTTCCCCGGTGGAGTTGTGCATGGGGTGTGTTTGGAACATTTTGTCACCAGCCGAGTCCAAAATTCAGCGTTTCCCCATCTCAGCCCAGAAAGCAGGTAGAACAACTTTTGTGGTCCCTTTCAGCTGCCTACCAAGGTAGTGTAAAAACTACCAAGAGAACTCCTGTCTGGCACCTTCCCCGGTGGAGTTGTGCATGGGGTGTGTTTGGAACATTTTGTCACCGGCCGACTCCAAAATTCAGCGATTCCCCATCTCAGCCCAGAAAGCAGGTAGAACAACTTTTGTGGTGTCTTTCAGATGCCTACCGGAGCAATGTAAAAACTACCAGGAGAACTCCTGTCTGGCACCTTCCCCGGTGGAGTTTTGCATGGGGTGTGTTTGGAACATTTTGTCACCGGCCGAGTCCAAAATTCAGCGGTTCCCCATCTCAGCCCAGAAAGCAGGAAGAACAACTTTTGTGGTGCCTTTCAGCTGCCTACCAAGGTAGTGTAAAAACTACCAAGAGAACTCCTGTCTGGCACCTTCCCCGGTGGAGTTGTGCAGGGGGTGTGTTTGGAACATTTTGTCACCGGCCGAGTCCAAAATTCAGCGGTTCCCCATCTCAGCCCAGAAAGCAGGTAGAACAACTTTTGTCGTGTCTTTCAGATGCCTACCAAGGTAGTGTAAAAACTACCAGGAGAACTCCTGTCTGGCACCTTCCCCGGTGGAGTTGTGCATGGGGTGTGTTTGGAACATTTTGTCACCAGCCGAGTCCAAAATTCAGCGTTTCCCCATCTCAGCCCAGAAAGCAGGTAGAACAACTTTTGTGGTGCCTTTCAGCTGCCTACCAAGGTAGTGTAAAAACTACCAAGAGAACTCCTGTCTGGCACCTTCCCCGGTGGAGTTGTGCATGGGGTGTGTTTGGAACATTTTGTCACCGGCCGACTCCAAAATTCAGCGGTTCCCCATCTCAGCCCAGAAAGCAGGAAGAACAACTTTTGTGGTGCCTTTCAAATGCCTACCAAGGTAGTGTAAAAACTACCAGGAGAACTCCTGTCTGGCACCTTCCCCGGTGGAGTTTTGCATGGGGTGTGTTTGGAACATTTTGTCACCGGCCGAGTCCAAAATTCAGCGGTTCCCCATCTCAGCCCAGAAAGCAGGAAGAACAACTTTTGTGGTGCCTTTCAGATGCCTACCAAGGTAGTGTAAAAACTACCAGGAGAACTCCTGTCTGGCACCTTCCCCGGTGGAGTTGTGCATGGGGTGTGTTTGGAACATTTTGTCACCAGCCGAGTCCAAAATTCAGCGTTTCCCCATCTCAGCCCAGAAAGCAGGTAGAACAACTTTTGTGGTCCCTTTCAGCTGCCTACCAAGGTAGTGTAAAAACTACCAAGAGAACTCCTGTCTGGCACCTTCCCCGGTGGAGTTGTGCATGGGGTGTGTTTGGAACATTTTGTCACCGGCCGACTCCAAAATTCAGCGATTCCCCATCTCAGCCCAGAAAGCAGGTAGAACAACTTTTGTGGTGTCTTTCAGATGCCTACCGGAGCAATGTAAAAACTACCAGGAGAACTCCTGTCTGGCACCTTCCCCGGTGGAGTTTTGCATGGGGTGTGTTTGGAACATTTTGTCACCGGCCGAGTCCAAAATTCAGCGGTTCCCCATCTCAGCCCAGAAAGCAGGAAGAACAACTTTTGTGGTGCCTTTCAGCTGCCTACCAAGGTAGTGTAAAAACTACCAAGAGAACTCCTGTCTGGCACCTTCCCCGGTGGAGTTGTGCAGGGGGTGTGTTTGGAACATTTTGTCACCGGCCGACTCCAAAATTCAGCGGTTCCCCATCTCAGCCCAGAAAGCAGGAAGAACAACTTTTGTGGTGCCTTTCAGCTGCCTACCAAGGTAGTGTAAAAACTACCAGGAGAACTCCTGTCTGGCACCTTCCCCGGTGGAGTTGTGCATGGGGTGTGTTTGGAACATTTTGTCACCAGCGGAGTCCAAAATTCAGCGTTTCCCCATCTCAGCCCAGAAAGCAGGTAGAACAACTTTTGTGGTGTCTTTCAGATGCCTACCGGAGCAATGTAAAAACTACCAGAACTCCTGTCTGGCACCTTCCGTGGTGGAGTTGTGCATGGGGTGTGTTTGGAACATTTTGTCACCAGCCGAGTCCAAAATTCAGCTGTTCCTCATCTCAGCCCAGAAAGCAGGAAGAACAACTTTTGTGGTGTCTTTCAGATGCCTACCAAGGTAGTGTAAAAACTATTAAGAGAACTCCTGTCTGGCACCTTCCCCGGTGGAGTTGTGCATGGGGTGTGTTTGGAACATTTTGTCACCGGCCGACTCCAAAATTCAGCTGTTCCCCATCTCAGCCCAGAAAGCAGGTAGAACAACTTTTGTGGTGTCTTTCAGATGCCTACCAAGGTAGTGTAAAAACTACCAGGAGAACTCCTGTCTGGCACCTTCCCCGGTGGAGTTGTGCATGGGGTGTGTTTGGAACATTTTCTCACCAGCCGACTCCAAAATTCATCTGTTCCCCATCTCAGCCCAGAAAGCAGGTAGAACAACTTTTGTGGTGTCTTTCAGCTGCCTACCAAGGTAGTGTAAAAACTACTAAGAGAACTCCTGTCTGGCACCTTCCCCGGTGGAGTTGTGCATGGGGTGTGTTTGGAACATTTTGTCACCGGCCGACTCCAAAATTCAGCTGTTCCCCATCTCAGCCCAGAAAGCAGGTAGAACGAGTTTTGTGGTGTCTTTGAGGTGCCTACCAGAGCAATGTAAAATCTATCAAGAAAACTCCTGTCTGGCACCTTCCCCGGTGGAGTTGTGCATGGGGTGTGTTTGGAACATTTTGCCACCAGCCGACTCCAAAATTCAGCTGTTCCTCATCTCAGCCCAGAAAGCAGGTAGAACAACTTTTGTGGTGTCTTTCAGGTGCCTACCGGAGCAATGTAAAAACTACCAGGAGAACTCCTGTCTGGCACCTTCCCCGGTGGAGTTGTGCAGGGGGTGTGTTTGGAACATTTTGTCACCAGCCGAGTCCAAAATTCAGCGTTTCCCCATCTCAGCCCAGAAAGCAGGTAGAACAACTTTTGTGGTGTCTTTCAGATGCCTACCAAGGTAGTGTAAAAACTACCAAGAGAACTCCTGTCTGGCACCTTCCCCGGTGGAGTTGTGCATGGGGTGTGTTTGGAACATTTTGTCACCGGCCGACTCCAAAATTCAGCTGTTCCCCATCTCAGCCCAGAAAGCAGGAAGAACAACTTTTGTGGTGTCTTTCAGATGCCTACCAAGGTAGTGTAAAAACTACCAGGAGAACTCCTGTCTGGCACCTTCCCCGGTGGAGTTGTGCATGGGGTGTGTTTGGAACATTTTGTCACCAGCCGAGTCCAAAATTCAGCGTTT
The DNA here is from genome assembly GCF_023634085.1 of Falco cherrug. NCBI lineage: Eukaryota > Metazoa > Chordata > Aves > Falconiformes > Falconidae > Falco > Falco cherrug. The sequence goes on along the minus strand of NW_026599374.1, from coordinate 85,040 downwards.
CCCCATCTCAGCCCAGAAAGCAGGTAGAACAACTTTTGTGGTGCCTTTCAGCTGCCTACCAAGGTAGTGTAAAAACTACCAAGAGAACTCCTGTCTGGCACCTTCCCCGGTGGAGTTGTGCATGGGGTGTGTTTGGAACATTTTGTCACCGGCCGACTCCAAAATTCAGCGGTTCCCCATCTCAGCCCAGAAAGCAGGAAGAACAACTTTTGTGGTGCCTTTCAAATGCCTACCAAGGTAGTGTAAAAACTACCAGGAGAACTCCTGTCTGGCACCTTCCCCGGTGGAGTTTTGCATGGGGTGTGTTTGGAACATTTTGTCACCGGCCGAGTCCAAAATTCAGCGGTTCCCCATCTCAGCCCAGAAAGCAGGAAGAACAACTTTTGTGGTGCCTTTCAAATGCCTACCAAGGTAGTGTAAAAACTACCAGGAGAACTCCTGTCTGGCACCTTCCCCGGTGGAGTTGTGCATGGGGTGTGTTTGGAACATTTTGTCACCAGCCGAGTCCAAAATTCAGCGTTTCCCCATCTCAGCCCAGAAAGCAGGTAGAACAACTTTTGTGGTCCCTTTCAGCTGCCTACCAAGGTAGTGTAAAAACTACCAAGAGAACTCCTGTCTGGCACCTTCCCCGGTGGAGTTGTGCATGGGGTGTGTTTGGAACATTTTGTCACCGGCCGACTCCAAAATTCAGCGATTCCCCATCTCAGCCCAGAAAGCAGGTAGAACAACTTTTGTGGTGTCTTTCAGATGCCTACCGGAGCAATGTAAAAACTACCAGGAGAACTCCTGTCTGGCACCTTCCCCGGTGGAGTTTTGCATGGGGTGTGTTTGGAACATTTTGTCACCGGCCGAGTCCAAAATTCAGCGGTTCCCCATCTCAGCCCAGAAAGCAGGAAGAACAACTTTTGTGGTGCCTTTCAGCTGCCTACCAAGGTAGTGTAAAAACTACCAAGAGAACTCCTGTCTGGCACCTTCCCCGGTGGAGTTGTGCAGGGGGTGTGTTTGGAACATTTTGTCACCGGCCGACTCCAAAATTCAGCGGTTCCCCATCTCAGCCCAGAAAGCAGGAAGAACAACTTTTGTGGTGCCTTTCAGCTGCCTACCAAGGTAGTGTAAAAACTACCAGGAGAACTCCTGTCTGGCACCTTCCCCGGTGGAGTTGTGCATGGGGTGTGTTTGGAACATTTTGTCACCAGCGGAGTCCAAAATTCAGCGTTTCCCCATCTCAGCCCAGAAAGCAGGTAGAACAACTTTTGTGGTGTCTTTCAGATGCCTACCGGAGCAATGTAAAAACTACCAGAACTCCTGTCTGGCACCTTCCGTGGTGGAGTTGTGCATGGGGTGTGTTTGGAACATTTTGTCACCAGCCGAGTCCAAAATTCAGCTGTTCCTCATCTCAGCCCAGAAAGCAGGAAGAACAACTTTTGTGGTGTCTTTCAGATGCCTACCAAGGTAGTGTAAAAACTATTAAGAGAACTCCTGTCTGGCACCTTCCCCGGTGGAGTTGTGCATGGGGTGTGTTTGGAACATTTTGTCACCGGCCGACTCCAAAATTCAGCTGTTCCCCATCTCAGCCCAGAAAGCAGGTAGAACAACTTTTGTGGTGTCTTTCAGATGCCTACCAAGGTAGTGTAAAAACTACCAGGAGAACTCCTGTCTGGCACCTTCCCCGGTGGAGTTGTGCATGGGGTGTGTTTGGAACATTTTCTCACCAGCCGACTCCAAAATTCATCTGTTCCCCATCTCAGCCCAGAAAGCAGGTAGAACAACTTTTGTGGTGTCTTTCAGCTGCCTACCAAGGTAGTGTAAAAACTACTAAGAGAACTCCTGTCTGGCACCTTCCCCGGTGGAGTTGTGCATGGGGTGTGTTTGGAACATTTTGTCACCGGCCGACTCCAAAATTCAGCTGTTCCCCATCTCAGCCCAGAAAGCAGGTAGAACGAGTTTTGTGGTGTCTTTGAGGTGCCTACCAGAGCAATGTAAAATCTATCAAGAAAACTCCTGTCTGGCACCTTCCCCGGTGGAGTTGTGCATGGGGTGTGTTTGGAACATTTTGCCACCAGCCGACTCCAAAATTCAGCTGTTCCTCATCTCAGCCCAGAAAGCAGGTAGAACAACTTTTGTGGTGTCTTTCAGGTGCCTACCGGAGCAATGTAAAAACTACCAGGAGAACTCCTGTCTGGCACCTTCCCCGGTGGAGTTGTGCAGGGGGTGTGTTTGGAACATTTTGTCACCAGCCGAGTCCAAAATTCAGCGTTTCCCCATCTCAGCCCAGAAAGCAGGTAGAACAACTTTTGTGGTGTCTTTCAGATGCCTACCAAGGTAGTGTAAAAACTACCAAGAGAACTCCTGTCTGGCACCTTCCCCGGTGGAGTTGTGCATGGGGTGTGTTTGGAACATTTTGTCACCGGCCGACTCCAAAATTCAGCTGTTCCCCATCTCAGCCCAGAAAGCAGGAAGAACAACTTTTGTGGTGTCTTTCAGATGCCTACCAAGGTAGTGTAAAAACTACCAGGAGAACTCCTGTCTGGCACCTTCCCCGGTGGAGTTGTGCATGGGGTGTGTTTGGAACATTTTGTCACCAGCCGAGTCCAAAATTCAGCGTTTCCCCATCTCAGCCCAGAAAGCAGGTAGAACAACTTTTGTGGTGCCTTTCAGCTGCCTACCAAGGTAGTGTAAAAACTACCAAGAGAACTCCTGTCTGGCACCTTCCCCGGTGGAGTTGTGCATGGGGTGTGTTTGGAACATTTTGTCACCGGCCGACTCCAAAATTCAGCGGTTCCCCATCTCAGCCCAGAAAGCAGGAAGAACAACTTTTGTGGTGCCTTTCAAATGCCTACCAAGGTAGTGTAAAAACTACCAGGAGAACTCCTGTCTGGCACCTTCCCCGGTGGAGTTTTGCATGGGGTGTGTTTGGAACATTTTGTCACCGGCCGAGTCCAAAATTCAGCGGTTCCCCATCTCAGCCCAGAAAGCAGGAAGAACAACTTTTGTGGTGCCTTTCAAATGCCTACCAAGGTAGTGTAAAAACTACCAGGAGAACTCCTGTCTGGCACCTTCCCCGGTGGAGTTGTGCATGGGGTGTGTTTGGAACATTTTGTCACCAGCCGAGTCCAAAATTCAGCGTTTCCCCATCTCAGCCCAGAAAGCAGGTAGAACAACTTTTGTGGTCCCTTTCAGCTGCCTACCAAGGTAGTGTAAAAACTACCAAGAGAACTCCTGTCTGGCACCTTCCCCGGTGGAGTTGTGCATGGGGTGTGTTTGGAACATTTTGTCACCGGCCGACTCCAAAATTCAGCGATTCCCCATCTCAGCCCAGAAAGCAGGTAGAACAACTTTTGTGGTGTCTTTCAGATGCCTACCGGAGCAATGTAAAAACTACCAGGAGAACTCCTGTCTGGCACCTTCCCCGGTGGAGTTTTGCATGGGGTGTGTTTGGAACATTTTGTCACCGGCCGAGTCCAAAATTCAGCGGTTCCCCATCTCAGCCCAGAAAGCAGGAAGAACAACTTTTGTGGTGCCTTTCAGCTGCCTACCAAGGTAGTGTAAAAACTACCAAGAGAACTCCTGTCTGGCACCTTCCCCGGTGGAGTTGTGCAGGGGGTGTGTTTGGAACATTTTGTCACCGGCCGACTCCAAAATTCAGCGGTTCCCCATCTCAGCCCAGAAAGCAGGAAGAACAACTTTTGTGGTGCCTTTCAGCTGCCTACCAAGGTAGTGTAAAAACTACCAGGAGAACTCCTGTCTGGCACCTTCCCCGGTGGAGTTGTGCATGGGGTGTGTTTGGAACATTTTGTCACCGGCCGACTCCAAAATTCAGCGGTTCCCCATCTCAGCCCAGAAAGCAGGTAGAACAACTTTTGTGGTGCCTTTCAGCTGCCTACCAAGGTAGTGTAAAAACTACCAGGAGAACTCCTGTCTGGCACCTTCCCCGGTGGAGTTGTGCATGGGGTGTGTTTGGAACATTTTGTCACCAGCCGACTCCAAAATTCAGCGTTTCCCCATCTCAGCCCAGAAAGCAGGTAGAACAACTTCTGTGATGTCTTTCAGATGCCTACCAAGGTAGTGTAAAAACTACTAAGACAACTCCTGTCTGGCACCTTCCCCGGTGGAGTTGTGCATGGGGTGTTTGGAACATTTTGTCACCGGCCGACTCCAAAATTCAGCGTTTCCCCATCTCAGCCCAGAAAGCAGGTAGAACAACTTTTGTGGTGCCTTTCAGCTGCCTACCAAGGTAGTGTAAAAACTACCAGGAGAACTCCTGTCTGGCACCTTCCCCGGTGGAGTTGTGCAGGGGGTGTGTTTGGAACATTTTGTCACCGGCCGAGTCCAAAATTCAGCGGTTCCCCATCTCAGCCCAGAAAGCAGGTAGAACAACTTTTGTCGTGTCTTTCAGATGCCTACCAAGGTAGTGTAAAAACTACCAGGAGAACTCCTGTCTGGCACCTTCCCCGGTGGAGTTGTGCATGGGGTGTGTTTGGAACATTTTGTCACCAGCCGAGTCCAAAATTCAGCGTTTCCCCATCTCAGCCCAGAAAGCAGGTAGAACAACTTTTGTGGTGCCTTTCAGCTGCCTACCAAGGTAGTGTAAAAACTACCAAGAGAACTCCTGTCTGGCACCTTCCCCGGTGGAATTGTGCATGGGGTGTGTTTGGAACATTTTGTCACCGGCCGACTCCAAAATTCAGCGGTTCCCCATCTCAGCCCAGAAAGCAGGAAGAACAACTTTTGTGGTGCCTTTCAAATGCCTACCAAGGTAGTGTAAAAACTACCAGGAGAACTCCTGTCTGGCACCTTCCCCGGTGGAGTTTTGCATGGGGTGTGTTTGGAACATTTTGTCACCGGCCGAGTCCAAAATTCAGCGGTTCCCCATCTCAGCCCAGAAAGCAGGAAGAACAACTTTTGTGGTGCCTTTCAGCTGCCTACCAAGGTAGTGTAAAAACTACCAGGAGAACTCCTGTCTGGCACCTTCCCCGGTGGAGTTGTGCATGGGGTGTGTTTGGAACATTTTGTCACCAGCCGAGTCCAAAATTCAGCGGTTCCCCATCTCAGCCCAGAAAGCAGGTAGAACAACTTTTGTGGTGCCTTTCAGCTGCCTACCAAGGTAGTGTAAAAACTACCAGGAGAACTCCTGTCTGGCACCTTCCCCGGTGGAGTTGTGCATGGGGTGTGTTTGGAACATTTTGTCACCAGCCGACTCCAAAATTCAGCGTTTCCCCATCTCAGCCCAGAAAGCAGGTAGAACAACTTTTGTGATGTCTTTCAGATGCCTACCAAGGTAGTGTAAAAACTACCAAGAGAACTCCTGTCTGGCACCTTCCCCGGTGGAGTTGTGCATGGGGTGTGTTTGGAACATTTTGTCACCGGCCGACTCCAAAATTCAGCGGTTCCCCATCTCAGCCCAGAAAGCAGGAAGAACAACTTTTGTGGTGTCTTTCAGATGCCTACCAAGGTAGTGTAAAAACTACCAGGAGAACTCCTGTCTGGCACCTTCCCCGGTGGAGTTGTGCATGGGGTGTGTTTGGAACATTTTGTCACCAGCCGAGTCCAAAATTCAGCGTTTCCCCATCTCAGCCCAGAAAGCAGGTAGAACAACTTTTGTGGTGCCTTTCAGCTGCCTACCAAGGTAGTGTAAAAACTACCAAGAGAACTCCTGTCTGGCACCTTCCCCGGTGGAGTTGTGCATGGGGTGTGTTTGGAACATTTTGTCACCGGCCGAGTCCAAAATTCAGCGGTTCCCCATCTCAGCCCAGAAAGCAGGAAGAACAACTTTTGTGGTGCCTTTCAAATGCCTACCAAGGTAGTGTAAAAACTACCAGGAGAACTCCTGTCTGGCACCTTCCCCGGTGGAGTTTTGCATGGGGTGTGTTTGGAACATTTTGTCACCGGCCGAGTCCAAAATTCAGCGGTTCCCCATCTCAGCCCAGAAAGCAGGAAGAACAACTTTTGTGGTGCCTTTCAAATGCCTACCAAGGTAGTGTAAAAACTACCAGGAGAACTCCTGTCTGGCACCTTCCCCGGTGGAGTTGTGCATGGGGTGTGTTTGGAACATTTTGTCACCAGCCGAGTCCAAAATTCAGCGTTTCCCCATCTCAGCCCAGAAAGCAGGTAGAACAACTTTTGTGGTCCCTTTCAGCTGCCTACCAAGGTAGTGTAAAAACTACCAAGAGAACTCCTGTCTGGCACCTTCCCCGGTGGAGTTGTGCATGGGGTGTGTTTGGAACATTTTGTCACCGGCCGACTCCAAAATTCAGCGATTCCCCATCTCAGCCCAGAAAGCAGGTAGAACAACTTTTGTGGTGTCTTTCAGATGCCTACCGGAGCAATGTAAAAACTACCAGGAGAACTCCTGTCTGGCACCTTCCCCGGTGGAGTTTTGCATGGGGTGTGTTTGGAACATTTTGTCACCGGCCGAGTCCAAAATTCAGCGGTTCCCCATCTCAGCCCAGAAAGCAGGAAGAACAACTTTTGTGGTGCCTTTCAGCTGCCTACCAAGGTAGTGTAAAAACTACCAAGAGAACTCCTGTCTGGCACCTTCCCCGGTGGAGTTGTGCAGGGGGTGTGTTTGGAACATTTTGTCACCGGCCGACTCCAAAATTCAGCGGTTCCCCATCTCAGCCCAGAAAGCAGGAAGAACAACTTTTGTGATGTCTTTCAGATGCCTACCAAGGTAGTGTAAAAACTACTAAGACAACTCCTGTCTGGCACCTTCCCCGGTGGAGTTGTGCATGGGGTGTTTGGAACATTTTGTCACCGGCCGACTCCAAAATTCAGCGTTTCCCCATCTCAGCCCAGAAAGCAGGTAGAACAACTTTTGTGGTGCCTTTCAGCTGCCTACCAAGGTAGTGTAAAAACTACCAGGAGAACTCCTGTCTGGCACCTTCCCCGGTGGAGTTGTGCAGGGGGTGTGTTTGGAACATTTTGTCACCGGCCGAGTCCAAAATTCAGCGGTTCCCCATCTCAGCCCAGAAAGCAGGTAGAACAACTTTTGTCGTGTCTTTCAGATGCCTACCAAGGTAGTGTAAAAACTACCAGGAGAACTCCTGTCTGGCACCTTCCCCGGTGGAGTTGTGCATGGGGTGTGTTTGGAACATTTTGTCACCAGCCGAGTCCAAAATTCAGCGTTTCCCCATCTCAGCCCAGAAAGCAGGTAGAACAACTTTTGTGGTGCCTTTCAGCTGCCTACCAAGGTAGTGTAAAAACTACCAAGAGAACTCCTGTCTGGCACCTTCCCCGGTGGAATTGTGCATGGGGTGTGTTTGGAACATTTTGTCACCGGCCGACTCCAAAATTCAGCGGTTCCCCATCTCAGCCCAGAAAGCAGGAAGAACAACTTTTGTGGTGCCTTTCAAATGCCTACCAAGGTAGTGTAAAAACTACCAGGAGAACTCCTGTCTGGCACCTTCCCCGGTGGAGTTTTGCATGGGGTGTGTTTGGAACATTTTGTCACCGGCCGAGTCCAAAATTCAGCGGTTCCCCATCTCAGCCCAGAAAGCAGGAAGAACAACTTTTGTGGTGCCTTTCAGCTGCCTACCAAGGTAGTGTAAAAACTACCAGGAGAACTCCTGTCTGGCACCTTCCCCGGTGGAGTTGTGCATGGGGTGTGTTTGGAACATTTTGTCACCAGCCGAGTCCAAAATTCAGCGGTTCCCCATCTCAGCCCAGAAAGCAGGTAGAACAACTTTTGTGGTGCCTTTCAGCTGCCTACCAAGGTAGTGTAAAAACTACCAGGAGAACTCCTGTCTGGCACCTTCCCCGGTGGAGTTGTGCATGGGGTGTGTTTGGAACATTTTGTCACCAGCCGACTCCAAAATTCAGCGTTTCCCCATCTCAGCCCAGAAAGCAGGTAGAACAACTTTTGTGATGTCTTTCAGATGCCTACCAAGGTAGTGTAAAAACTACTAAGACAACTCCTGTCTGGCACCTTCCCCGGTGGAGTTGTGCATGGGGTGTTTGGAACATTTTGTCACCGGCCGAGTCCAAAATTCAGCGATTCCCCATCTCAGCCCAGAAAGCAGGTAGAACAACTTTTGTGGTGTCTTTCAGATGCCTACCAAGGTAGTGTAAAAACTACCAGGAGAACTCCTGTCTGGCACCTTCCCCGGTGGAGTTGTGCATGGGGTGTGTTTGGAACATTTTGTCAGCAGCCGACTCCAAAATTCAGCGATTCCCCATCTCAGCCCAGAAAGCAGGTAGAACAACTTTTGTGGTGTCTTTCAGATGCCTACCAAGGTAGTGTAAAAACTACCAAGAGAACTCCTGTCTGGCACCTTCCCCGGTGGAGTTGTGCATGGGGTGTGTTTGGAACATTTTGTCACCGGCCGACTCCAAAATTCAGCGGTTCCCCATCTCAGCCCAGAAAGCAGGAAGAACAACTTTTGTGGTGCCTTTCAGCTGCCTACCAAGGTAGTGTAAAAACTACCAGGAGAACTCCTGTCTGGCACCTTCCCCGGTGGAGTTGTGCATGGGGTGTGTTTGGAACATTTTGTCACCAGCCGAGTCCAAAATTCAGCGGTTCCCCATCTCAGCCCAGAAAGCAGGTAGAACAACTTTTGTGGTGCCTTTCAGCTGCCTACCAAGGTAGTGTAAAAACTACCAGGAGAACTCCTGTCTGGCACCTTCCCCGGTGGAGTTGTGCATGGGGTGTGTTTGGAACATTTTGTCACCAGCCGACTCCAAAATTCAGCGTTTCCCCATCTCAGCCCAGAAAGCAGGTAGAACAACTTTTGTGGTGTCTTTCAGATGCCTACCAAGGTAGTGTAAAAACTACTAAGACAACTCCTGTCTGGCACCTTCCCCGGTGGAGTTGTGCATGGGGTGTTTGGAACATTTTGTCACCGGCCGAGTCCAAAATTCAGCGATTCCCCATCTCAGCCCAGAAAGCAGGTAGAACAACTTTTGTGGTGTCTTTCAGATGCCTACCAAGGTAGTGTAAAAACTACCAGGAGAACTCCTGTCTGGCACCTTCCCCGGTGGAGTTGTGCATGGGGTGTGTTTGGAACATTTTGTCACCAGCCGAGTCCAAAATTCAGCGGTTCCCCATCTCAGCCCAGAAAGCAGGTAGAACAACTTTTGTGGTGCCTTTCAGCTGCCTACCAAGGTAGTGTAAAAACTACCAAGAGAACTCCTGTCTGGCACCTTCCCCGGTGGAGTTGTGCAGGGGGTGTGTTTGGAACATTTTGTCACCGGCCGACTCCAAAATTCAGCGATTCCCCATCTCAGCCCAGAAAGCAGGTAGAACAACTTTTGTGGTGTCTTTCAGATGCCTACCAAGGTAGTGTAAAAACTACCAAGAGAACTCCTGTCTGGCACCTTCCCCGGTGGAGTTGTGCATGGGGTGTGTTTGGAACATTTTGTCACCGGCCGACTCCAAAATTCAGCGGTTCCCCATCTCAGCCCAGAAAGCAGGTAGAACAACTTTTGTGGTGTCTTTCAGATGCCTACCAAGGTAGTGTAAAAACTACCAAGAGAACTCCTGTCTGGCACCTTCCCCGGTGGAGTTGTGCATGGGGTGTGTTTGGAACATTTTGTCACCAGCCGAGTCCAAAATTCAGCGATTCCCCATCTCAGCCCACAAAGCAGGTAGAACAACTTTTGTGGTGTCTTTCAGATGCCTACCAAGGTAGTGTAAAAACTATTAAGAGAACTCCTGTCTGGCACCTTCCCCGGTGGAGTTGTGCATGGGGTGTCTTTGGAACATTTTGTCACCGGCCGAGTCCAAAATTCAGCGGTTCCCCATCTCAGCCCAGAAAGAAGGTAGAACGAGTTTTGTGGTGTCTTTGAGGTGCCTACCAGAGCAATGTAAAATCTATCAAGAAAACTCCTGTCTGGCACCTTCCCCGGTGGAGTCGTGCATGGGGTGTGTTTGGAACATTTTGTCACCAGCCGCTCCAAAATTCAGCTGTTCCTCATGTCAGCCCAGAAAGCAGGTAGAACAACTTTTGTGGTGCCTTTCAGATGCCTACCAAGGTAGTGTAAAATCTACCAAGAGAACTCCTGTCTGGCACCTTCCCCGGTGGAGTTGTGCATGGGGTGTGTTTGGAACATTTTGTCACAAGCCAACTCCAAAATTCAGCGGTTCCCCATCTCAGCCCAGAAAGCAGGTAGAACAACTTTTGTGGTGCCTTTCAGCTGCCTACCGGAGCAATGTAAAACCTACCAACAGAATTCGTTCCTGGCACCTTCGCTAGTGGAGTTGTGCATGGGGTGTATTTATTAAAATTTTGTACACCAGCCGAGTCCAAAATTCAGCTGTTCCCCATCTCAGCCCAGAAAGCAGGTAGAACAACTTTTGTGGTGCCTTTCAGATGCCTACCAAGGTAGTGTAAAAACTATTAAGAGAACTCCCGTCTGGCACCTTCCCCGGTGGAGTTGTGCATGGGGTGTCTTTGGAACATTTTGTCACCGGCCGACTCCAAAATTCAGCTGTTCCCCATCTCAGCCCAGAAAGCAGGTAGAAGGAGTTTTGTGGTGTCTTTGAGGTGCCTACCAGAGCAATGTAAAATCTATCAAGAAAACTCCTGTCTGGCACCTTCCCCGGTGGAGTTGTGCATGGGGTGTCTGTGGAACATTTTGTCACCGGCAGACTCCAAAATTCAGCGGTTCCCCATCTCAGCCCAGAAAGCAGGTAGAACAAGTTTTCTGGTGCCTTTCAGATGCCTACCAAGGTAGTGTAAAAACTATCAAGACAACTCTTGTCTGTCACCTTCCCCGGTGGAGTTGTGCATAGGGTGTGTTTGGAACATTTTGTCACCAGCCGACTCCAAAATTCAGCGTTTCCCCATCTCAGCCCAGAAAGCAGGTAGAACAACTTTTGTCGTGTCTTTCAGATGCCTACCAAGGTAGTGTAAAAACTACCAGGAGAACTCCTGTCTGGCACCTTCCCCGGTGGAGTTGTGCATGGGGTGTGTTTGGAACATTTTGTCACCAGCCGAGTCCAAAATTCAGCGTTTCCCCATCTCAGCCCAGAAAGCAGGTAGAACAACTTTTGTGGTGCCTTTCAGCTGCCTACCAAGGTAGTGTAAAAACTACCAAGAGAACTCCTGTCTGGCACCTTCCCCGGTGGAATTGTGCATGGGGTGTGTTTGGAACATTTTGTCACCGGCCGACTCCAAAATTCAGCGGTTCCCCATCTCAGCCCAGAAAGCAGGAAGAACAACTTTTGTGGTGCCTTTCAAATGCCTACCAAGGTAGTGTAAAAACTACCAGGAGAACTCCTGTCTGGCACCTTCCCCGGTGGAGTTTTGCATGGGGTGTGTTTGGAACATTTTGTCACCGGCCGAGTCCAAAATTCAGCGGTTCCCCATCTCAGCCCAGAAAGCAGGAAGAACAACTTTTGTGGTGCCTTTCAGCTGCCTACCAAGGTAGTGTAAAAACTACCAGGAGAACTCCTGTCTGGCACCTTCCCCGGTGGAGTTGTGCATGGGGTGTGTTTGGAACATTTTGTCACCAGCCGAGTCCAAAATTCAGCGGTTCCCCATCTCAGCCCAGAAAGCAGGTAGAACAACTTTTGTGGTGCCTTTCAGCTGCCTACCAAGGTAGTGTAAAAACTACCAGGAGAACTCCTGTCTGGCACCTTCCCCGGTGGAGTTGTGCATGGGGTGTGTTTGGAACATTTTGTCACCAGCCGACTCCAAAATTCAGCGTTTCCCCATCTCAGCCCAGAAAGCAGGTAGAACAACTTTTGTGATGTCTTTCAGATGCCTACCAAGGTAGTGTAAAAACTACTAAGACAACTCCTGTCTGGCACCTTCCCCGGTGGAGTTGTGCATGGGGTGTTTGGAACATTTTGTCACCGGCCGAGTCCAAAATTCAGCGATTCCCCATCTCAGCCCAGAAAGCAGGTAGAACAACTTTTGTGGTGTCTTTCAGATGCCTACCAAGGTAGTGTAAAAACTACCAGGAGAACTCCTGTCTGGCACCTTCCCCGGTGGAGTTGTGCATGGGGTGTGTTTGGAACATTTTGTCACCAGCCGACTCCAAAATTCAGCGATTCCCCATCTCAGCCCAGAAAGCAGGTAGAACAACTTTTGTGGTGTCTTTCAGCTGCCTACCAAGGTAGTGTAAAAACTACCAAGAGAACTCCTGTCTGGCACCTTCCCCGGTGGAGTTGTGCATGGGGTGTGTTTGGAACATTTTGTCACCGGCCGACTCCAAAATTCAGCGGTTCCCCATCTCAGCCCAGAAAGCAGGAAGAACAACTTTTGTGGTGCCTTTCAGCTGCCTACCAAGGTAGTGTAAAAACTACCAGGAGAACTCCTGTCTGGCACCTTCCCCGGTGGAGTTGTGCATGGGGTGTGTTTGGAACATTTTGTCACCAGCCGAGTCCAAAATTCAGCGGTTCCCCATCTCAGCCCAGAAAGCAGGTAGAACAACTTTTGTGGTGCCTTTCAGCTGCCTACCAAGGTAGTGTAAAAACTACCAGGAGAACTCCTGTCTGGCACCTTCCCCGGTGGAGTTGTGCATGGGGTGTGTTTGGAACATTTTGTCACCAGCCGACTCCAAAATTCAGCGTTTCCCCATCTCAGCCCAGAAAGCAGGTAGAACAACTTTTGTGATGTCTTTCAGATGCCTACCAAGGTAGTGTAAAAACTACTAAGACAACTCCTGTCTGGCACCTTCCCCGGTGGAGTTGTGCATGGGGTGTTTGGAACATTTTGTCACCGGCCGAGTCCAAAATTCAGCGATTCCCCATCTCAGCCCAGAAAGCAGGTAGAACAACTTTTGTGGTGTCTTTCAGATGCCTACCAAGGTAGTGTAAAAACTACCAGGAGAACTCCTGTCTGGCACCTTCCCCGGTGGAGTTGTGCATGGGGTGTGTTTGGAACATTTTGTCACCAGCCGAGTCCAAAATTCAGCGGTTCCCCATCTCAGCCCAGAAAGCAGGTAGAACAACTTTTGTGGTGCCTTTCAGCTGCCTACCAAGGTAGTGTAAAAACTACCAAGAGAACTCCTGTCTGGCACCTTCCCCGGTGGAGTTGTGCAGGGGGTGTGTTTGGAACATTTTGTCACCGGCCGACTCCAAAATTCAGCGATTCCCCATCTCAGCCCAGAAAGCAGGTAGAACAACTTTTGTGGTGTCTTTCAGATGCCTACCAAGGTAGTGTAAAAACTACCAAGAGAACTCCTGTCTGGCACCTTCCCCGGTGGAGTTGTGCATGGGGTGTGTTTGGAACATTTTGTCACCGGCCGACTCCAAAATTCAGCGGTTCCCCATCTCAGCCCAGAAAGCAGGTAGAACAACTTTTGTGGTGTCTTTCAGATGCCTACCAAGGTAGTGTAAAAACTACCAAGAGAACTCCTGTCTGGCACCTTCCCCGGTGGAGTTGTGCATGGGGTGTGTTTGGAACATTTTGTCACCAGCCGAGTCCAAAATTCAGCGATTCCCCATCTCAGCCCACAAAGCAGGTAGAACAACTTTTGTGGTGCCTTTCAAATGCCTACCAAGGTAGTGTAAAAACTACCAGGAGAACTCCTGTCTGGCACCTTCCCCGGTGGAGTTTTGCATGGGGTGTGTTTGGAACATTTTGTCACCGGCCGAGTCCAAAATTCAGCGGTTCCCCATCTCAGCCCAGAAAGCAGGAAGAACAACTTTTGTGGTGCCTTTCAGCTGCCTACCAAGGTAGTGTAAAAACTACCAGGAGAACTCCTGTCTGGCACCTTCCCCGGTGGAGTTGTGCATGGGGTGTGTTTGGAACATTTTGTCACCAGCCGAGTCCAAAATTCAGCGGTTCCCCATCTCAGCCCAGAAAGCAGGTAGAACAACTTTTGTGGTGCCTTTCAGCTGCCTACCAAGGTAGTGTAAAAACTACCAGGAGAACTCCTGTCTGGCACCTTCCCCGGTGGAGTTGTGCATGGGGTGTGTTTGGAACATTTTGTCACCAGCCGACTCCAAAATTCAGCGTTTCCCCATCTCAGCCCAGAAAGCAGGTAGAACAACTTTTGTGATGTCTTTCAGATGCCTACCAAGGTAGTGTAAAAACTACTAAGACAACTCCTGTCTGGCACCTTCCCCGGTGGAGTTGTGCATGGGGTGTTTGGAACATTTTGTCACCGGCCGAGTCCAAAATTCAGCGATTCCCCATCTCAGCCCAGAAAGCAGGTAGAACAACTTTTGTGGTGTCTTTCAGATGCCTACCAAGGTAGTGTAAAAACTACCAGGAGAACTCCTGTCTGGCACCTTCCCCGGTGGAGTTGTGCATGGGGTGTGTTTGGAACATTTTGTCACCAGCCGACTCCAAAATTCAGCGATTCCCCATCTCAGCCCAGAAAGCAGGTAGAACAACTTTTGTGGTGTCTTTCAGCTGCCTACCAAGGTAGTGTAAAAACTACCAAGAGAACTCCTGTCTGGCACCTTCCCCGGTGGAGTTGTGCATGGGGTGTGTTTGGAACATTTTGTCACCGGCCGACTCCAAAATTCAGCGGTTCCCCATCTCAGCCCAGAAAGCAGGAAGAACAACTTTTGTGGTGCCTTTCAGCTGCCTACCAAGGTAGTGTAAAAACTACCAGGAGAACTCCTGTCTGGCACCTTCCCCGGTGGAGTTGTGCATGGGGTGTGTTTGGAACATTTTGTCACCAGCCGAGTCCAAAATTCAGCGGTTCCCCATCTCAGCCCAGAAAGCAGGTAGAACAACTTTTGTGGTGCCTTTCAGCTGCCTACCAAGGTAGTGTAAAAACTACCAGGAGAACTCCTGTCTGGCACCTTCCCCGGTGGAGTTGTGCATGGGGTGTGTTTGGAACATTTTGTCACCAGCCGACTCCAAAATTCAGCGTTTCCCCATCTCAGCCCAGAAAGCAGGTAGAACAACTTTTGTGATGTCTTTCAGATGCCTACCAAGGTAGTGTAAAAACTACTAAGACAACTCCTGTCTGGCACCTTCCCCGGTGGAGTTGTGCATGGGGTGTTTGGAACATTTTGTCACCGGCCGAGTCCAAAATTCAGCGATTCCCCATCTCAGCCCAGAAAGCAGGTAGAACAACTTTTGTGGTGTCTTTCAGATGCCTACCAAGGTAGTGTAAAAACTACCAGGAGAACTCCTGTCTGGCACCTTCCCCGGTGGAGTTGTGCATGGGGTGTGTTTGGAACATTTTGTCACCAGCCGAGTCCAAAATTCAGCGGTTCCCCATCTCAGCCCAGAAAGCAGGTAGAACAACTTTTGTGGTGCCTTTCAGCTGCCTACCAAGGTAGTGTAAAAACTACCAAGAGAACTCCTGTCTGGCACCTTCCCCGGTGGAGTTGTGCAGGGGGTGTGTTTGGAACATTTTGTCACCGGCCGACTCCAAAATTCAGCGATTCCCCATCTCAGCCCAGAAAGCAGGTAGAACAACTTTTGTGGTGTCTTTCAGATGCCTACCAAGGTAGTGTAAAAACTACCAAGAGAACTCCTGTCTGGCACCTTCCCCGGTGGAGTTGTGCATGGGGTGTGTTTGGAACATTTTGTCACCGGCCGACTCCAAAATTCAGCGGTTCCCCATCTCAGCCCAGAAAGCAGGTAGAACAACTTTTGTGGTGTCTTTCAGATGCCTACCAAGGTAGTGTAAAAACTACCAAGAGAACTCCTGTCTGGCACCTTCCCCGGTGGAGTTGTGCATGGGGTGTGTTTGGAACATTTTGTCACCAGCCGAGTCCAAAATTCAGCGATTCCCCATCTCAGCCCACAAAGCAGGTAGAACAACTTTTGTGGTGTCTTTCAGATGCCTACCAAGGTAGTGTAAAAACTATTAAGAGAACTCCTGTCTGGCACCTTCCCCGGTGGAGTTGTGCATGGGGTGTCTTTGGAACATTTTGTCACCGGCCGAGTCCAAAATTCAGCGGTTCCCCATCTCAGCCCAGAAAGAAGGTAGAACGAGTTTTGTGGTGTCTTTGAGGTGCCTACCAGAGCAATGTAAAATCTATCAAGAAAACTCCTGTCTGGCACCTTCCCCGGTGGAGTCGTGCATGGGGTGTGTTTGGAACATTTTGTCACCAGCCGCTCCAAAATTCAGCTGTTCCTCATGTCAGCCCAGAAAGCAGGTAGAACAACTTTTGTGGTGCCTTTCAGATGCCTACCAAGGTAGTGTAAAATCTACCAAGAGAACTCCTGTCTGGCACCTTCCCCGGTGGAGTTGTGCATGGGGTGTGTTTGGAACATTTTGTCACAAGCCAACTCCAAAATTCAGCGGTTCCCCATCTCAGCCCAGAAAGCAGGTAGAACAACTTTTGTGGTGCCTTTCAGCTGCCTACCGGAGCAATGTAAAACCTACCAACAGAATTCGTTCCTGGCACCTTCGCTAGTGGAGTTGTGCATGGGGTGTATTTATTAAAATTTTGTACACCAGCCGAGTCCAAAATTCAGCTGTTCCCCATCTCAGCCCAGAAAGCAGGTAGAACAACTTTTGTGGTGCCTTTCAGATGCCTACCAAGGTAGTGTAAAAACTATTAAGAGAACTCCTGTCTGGCACCTTCCCCGGTGGAGTTGTGCATGGGGTGTCTTTGGAACATTTTGTCACCGGCCGACTCCAAAATTCAGCTGTTCCCCATCTCAGCCCAGAAAGCAGGTAGAAGGAGTTTTGTGGTGTCTTTGAGGTGCCTACCAGAGCAATGTAAAATCTATCAAGAAAACTCCTGTCTGGCACCTTCCCCGGTGGAGTTGTGCATGGGGTGTCTGTGGAACATTTTGTCACCGGCCGACTCCAAAATTCAGCGGTTCCCCATCTCAGCCCAGAAAGCAGGAAGAACAACTTTTGTGGTGCCTTTCAGCTGCCTACCAAGGTAGTGTAAAAACTACCAGGAGAACTCCTGTCTGGCACCTTCCCCGGTGGAGTTGTGCATGGGGTGTGTTTGGAACATTTTGTCACCAGCCGAGTCCAAAATTCAGCGGTTCCCCATCTCAGCCCAGAAAGCAGGTAGAACAACTTTTGTGGTGCCTTTCAGCTGCCTACCAAGGTAGTGTAAAAACTACCAGGAGAACTCCTGTCTGGCACCTTCCCCGGTGGAGTTGTGCATGGGGTGTGTTTGGAACATTTTGTCACCAGCCGACTCCAAAATTCAGCGTTTCCCCATCTCAGCCCAGAAAGCAGGTAGAACAACTTTTGTGATGTCTTTCAGATGCCTACCAAGGTAGTGTAAAAACTACTAAGACAACTCCTGTCTGGCACCTTCCCCGGTGGAGTTGTGCATGGGGTGTTTGGAACATTTTGTCACCGGCCGAGTCCAAAATTCAGCGATTCCCCATCTCAGCCCAGAAAGCAGGTAGAACAACTTTTGTGGTGTCTTTCAGATGCCTACCAAGGTAGTGTAAAAACTACCAGGAGAACTCCTGTCTGGCACCTTCCCCGGTGGAGTTGTGCATGGGGTGTGTTTGGAACATTTTGTCACCAGCCGAGTCCAAAATTCAGCGGTTCCCCATCTCAGCCCAGAAAGCAGGTAGAACAACTTTTGTGGTGCCTTTCAGCTGCCTACCAAGGTAGTGTAAAAACTACCAAGAGAACTCCTGTCTGGCACCTTCCCCGGTGGAATTGTGCATGGGGTGTGTTTGGAACATTTTGTCACCGGCCGACTCCAAAATTCAGCGATTCCCCATCTCAGCCCAGAAAGCAGGTAGAACAACTTTTGTGGTGTCTTTCAGATGCCTACCAAGGTAGTGTAAAAACTACCAAGAGAACTCCTGTCTGGCACCTTCCCCGGTGGAGTTGTGCATGGGGTGTGTTTGGAACATTTTGTCACCGGCCGACTCCAAAATTCAGCGGTTCCCCATCTCAGCCCAGAAAGCAGGTAGAACAACTTTTGTGGTGTCTTTCAGATGCCTACCAAGGTAGTGTAAAAACTACCAAGAGAACTCCTGTCTGGCACCTTCCCCGGTGGAGTTGTGCATGGGGTGTGTTTGGAACATTTTGTCACCAGCCGAGTCCAAAATTCAGCGATTCCCCATCTCAGCCCACAAAGCAGGTAGAACAACTTTTGTGGTGTCTTTCAGATGCCTACCAAGGTAGTGTAAAAACTATTAAGAGAACTCCTGTCTGGCACCTTCCCCGGTGGAGTTGTGCATGGGGTGTCTTTGGAACATTTTGTCACCGGCCGAGTCCAAAATTCAGCGGTTCCCCATCTCAGCCCAGAAAGAAGGTAGAACGAGTTTTGTGGTGTCTTTGAGGTGCCTACCAGAGCAATGTAAAATCTATCAAGAAAACTCCTGTCTGGCACCTTCCCCGGTGGAGTCGTGCATGGGGTGTGTTTGGAACATTTTGTCACCAGCCGCTCCAAAATTCAGCTGTTCCTCATGTCAGCCCAGAAAGCAGGTAGAACAACTTTTGTGGTGCCTTTCAGATGCCTACCAAGGTAGTGTAAAATCTACCAAGAGAACTCCTGTCTGGCACCTTCCCCGGTGGAGTTGTGCATGGGGTGTGTTTGGAACATTTTGTCACAAGCCAACTCCAAAATTCAGCGGTTCCCCATCTCAGCCCAGAAAGCAGGTAGAACAACTTTTGTGGTGCCTTTCAGCTGCCTACCGGAGCAATGTAAAACCTACCAACAGAATTCGTTCCTGGCACCTTCGCTAGTGGAGTTGTGCATGGGGTGTATTTATTAAAATTTTGTACACCAGCCGAGTCCAAAATTCAGCTGTTCCCCATCTCAGCCCAGAAAGCAGGTAGAACAACTTTTGTGGTGCCTTTCAGATGCCTACCAAGGTAGTGTAAAAACTATTAAGAGAACTCCTGTCTGGCACCTTCCCCGGTGGAGTTGTGCATGGGGTGTCTTTGGAACATTTTGTCACCGGCCGACTCCAAAATTCAGCTGTTCCCCATCTCAGCCCAGAAAGCAGGTAGAAGGAGTTTTGTGGTGTCTTTGAGGTGCCTACCAGAGCAATGTAAAATCTATCAAGAAAACTCCTGTCTGGCACCTTCCCCGGTGGAGTTGTGCATGGGGTGTCTGTGGAACATTTTGTCACCGGCAGACTCCAAAATTCAGCGGTTCCCCATCTCAGCCCAGAAAGCAGGTAGAACAAGTTTTCTGGTGCCTTTCAGATGCCTACCAAGGTAGTGTAAAAACTATCAAGACAACTCTTGTCTGTCACCTTCCCCGGTGGAGTTGTGCATAGGGTGTGTTTGGAACATTTTGTCACCAGCCGACTCCAAAATTCAGCGGTTCCCCATCTCAGCCCAGAAAGCAGGTAGAACAACTTTTGTGGTGTCTTTCAGGTGCCTACCAAGGTAGTGTAAAAACTATCAAGAGAACTCTTGTCTGGCACCTTCCCCGGTGGAGTTGTGCAGGGGGTGTGTTTGGAACATTTTGTCACCAGCGGAGTCCAAAATTCAGCGTTTCCCCATCTCAGCCCAGAAAGCAGGTAGAACAACTTTTGTGGTGTCTTTCAGATGCCTACCGGAGCAATGTAAAAACTACCAGGAGAACTCCTGTCTGGCACCTTCCGTGGTGGAGTTGTGCAGGGGGTGTGTTTGGAACATTTTGTCACCAGCCGAGTCCAAAATTCAGCTGTTCCCCATCTCAGCCCAGAAAGCAGGAAGAACAACTTTTGTGGTGTCTTTCAGATGCCTACCAAGGTAGTGTAAAAACTATTAAGAGAACTCCTGTCTGGCACCTTCCCCGGTGGAGTTGTGCATGGGGTGTCTTTGGAACATTTTGTCACCGGCCGACTCCAAAATTCAGCTGTTCCCCATCTCAGCCCAGAAAGCAGGTAGAACGAGTTTTGTGGTGTCTTTGAGGTGCCTACCAGAGCAATGTAAAATCTATCAAGAAAACTCCTGTCTGGCACCTTCCCCGGTGGAGTTGTGCATGGGGTGTGTTTGGAACATTTTGCCACCAGCCGACTCCAAAATTCAGCTGTTCCTCATCTCAGCCCAGAAAGCAGGTAGAACAACTTTTGTGGTGTCTTTCAGGTGCCTACCAAGGTAGTGTAAAAACTATCAAGAGAACTCTTGTCTGGCACCTTCCCCGGTGGAGTTGTGCAGGGGGTGTGTTTGGAACATTTTGTCACCAGCCGACTCCAAAATTCAGCGGTTCCCCATCTCAGCCCAGAAAGCAGGTAGAACAACTTTTCTTGTGCCTTGCAGCTGCCTACCAAGGTAGTGTAAAAACTACCAACAGAATTCGTTCCTGGCACCTTCCCCGGTGGAGTTGTGCATGGGGTGTCTGTGGAACATTTTGTCACCGGCCGACTCCAAAATTCAGCTGTTCCCCATCTCAGCCCAGAAAGCAGGTAGAACAACTTTTGTGGTGTCTTTCAGCTGCCTACCGGAGCAATGTAAAAACTACCAGGAGAACTCCTGTCTGGCACCTTCCCCGGTGGAGTTGTGCAGGGGGTGTGTTTGGAACATTTTGTCACCAGCCGAGTCCAAAATTCAGCTGTTCCCCATCTCAGCCCACAAAGCAGGTACAACAACTTTTCTTGTGCCTTGCAGCTGCCTACCAAGGTAGTGTAAAAACTACCAACAGAATTCGTTCCTGGCACCTTCCCCGGTGGAGTTATGCATGGGGTGTCTGTGGAACATTTTGTCACCGGCCGACTCCAAAATTCAGCGGTTCCCCATCTCAGCCCAGAAAGCAGGTAGAACAACTTTTGTGGTGTCTTTCAGGTGCCTACCAAGGTAGTGTAAAAACTATCAAGAGAACTCTTGTCTGGCACCTTCCCCGGTGGAGTTGTGCAGGGGGTGTGTTTGGAACATTTTGTCACCAGCCGAGTCCAAAATTCAGCGTTTCCCCATCTCAGCCCAGAAAGCAGGTAGAACAACTTTTGTGGTGTCTTTCAGATGCCTACCAAGGTAGTGTAAAAACTACCAAGAGAACTCCTGTCTGGCACCTTCCCCGGTGGAGTTGTGCATGGGGTGTGTTTGGAACATTTTGTCACCAGCCGACTCCAAAATTCAGCGATTCCCCATCTCAGCCCAGAAAGCAGGTAGAACAACTTTTGTGGTGTCTTTCAGATGCCTACCAAGGTAGTGTAAAAACTACCAAGAGAACTCCTGTCTGGCACCTTCCCCGGTGGAGTTGTGCATGGGGTGTGTTTGGAACATTTTGTCACCGGCCGACTCCAAAATTCAGCGGTTCCCCATCTCAGCCCAGAAAGCAGGAAGAACAACTTTTGTGGTGCCTTTCAGCTGCCTACCAAGGTAGTGTAAAAACTACCAGGAGAACTCCTGTCTGGCACCTTCCCCGGTGGAGTTGTGCATGGGGTGTGTTTGGAACATTTTGTCACCAGCCGAGTCCAAAATTCAGCGGTTCCCCATCTCAGCCCAGAAAGCAGGTAGAACAACTTTTGTGGTGTCTTTCAGATGCCTACCAAGGTAGTGTAAAAACTACCAGGAGAACTCCTGTCTGGCACCTTCCCCGGTGGAGTTGTGCATGGGGTGTGTTTGGAACATTTTGTCACCGGCCGAGTCCAAAATTCAGCGGTTCCCCATCTCAGCCCAGAAAGCAGGAAGAACAACTTTTGTGGTGCCTTTCAGCTGCCTACCAAGGTAGTGTAAAAACTACCAAGAGAACTCCTGTCTGGCACCTTCCCCGGTGGAGTTGTGCAGGGGGTGTGTTTGGAACATTTTGTCACCGGCCGACTCCAAAATTCAGCGGTTCCCCATCTCAGCCCAGAAAGCAGGAAGAACAACTTTTGTGGTGCCTTTCAGCTGCCTACCAAGGTAGTGTAAAAACTACCAGGAGAACTCCTGTCTGGCACCTTCCCCGGTGGAGTTGTGCATGGGGTGTGTTTGGAACATTTTGTCACCGGCCGAGTCCAAAATTCAGCGGTTCCCCATCTCAGCCCAGAAAGCAGGTAGAACAACTTTTGTGGTGCCTTTCAGCTGCCTACCAAGGTAGTGTAAAAACTACCAGGAGAACTCCTGTCTGGCACCTTCCCCGGTGGAGTTGTGCATGGGGTGTGTTTGGAACATTTTGTCACCAGCCGACTCCAAAATTCAGCGTTTCCCCATCTCAGCCCAGAAAGCAGGTAGAACAACTTTTGTGATGTCTTTCAGATGCCTACCAAGGTAGTGTAAAAACTACAAAGACAACTCCTGTCTGGCACCTTCCCCGGTGGAGTTGTGCATGGGGTGTTTGGAACATTTTGTCACCGGCCGACTCCAAAATTCAGCGTTTCCCCATCTCAGCCCAGAAAGCAGGTAGAACAACTTTTGTGGTGCCTTTCAGCTGCCTACCAAGGTAGTGTAAAAACTACCAGGAGAACTCCTGTCTGGCACCTTCCCCGGTGGAGTTGTGCAGGGGGTGTGTTTGGAACATTTTGTCACCGGCCGAGTCCAAAATTCAGCGGTTCCCCATCTCAGCCCAGAAAGCAGGTAGAACAACTTTTGTCGTGTCTTTCAGATGCCTACCAAGGTAGTGTAAAAACTACCAGGAGAACGCCTGTCTGGCACCTTCCCCGGTGGAGTTGTGCATGGGGTGTGTTTGGAACATTTTGTCACCAGCCGAGTCCAAAATTCAGCGTTTCCCCATCTCAGCCCAGAAAGCAGGTAGAACAACTTTTGTGGTGCCTTTCAGCTGCCTACCAAGGTAGTGTAAAAACTACCAAGAGAACTCCTGTCTGGCACCTTCCCCGGTGGAATTGTGCATGGGGTGTGTTTGGAACATTTTGTCACCGGCCGACTCCAAAATTCAGCGGTTCCCCATCTCAGCCCAGAAAGCAGGAAGAACAACTTTTGTGGTGCCTTTCAAATGCCTACCAAGGTAGTGTAAAAACTACCAGGAGAACTCCTGTCTGGCACCTTCCCCGGTGGAGTTTTGCATGGGGTGTGTTTGGAACATTTTGTCACCGGCCGAGTCCAAAATTCAGCGGTTCCCCATCTCAGCCCAGAAAGCAGGAAGAACAACTTTTGTGGTGCCTTTCAGCTGCCTACCAAGGTAGTGTAAAAACTACCAGGAGAACTCCTGTCTGGCACCTTCCCCGGTGGAGTTGTGCATGGGGTGTGTTTGGAACATTTTGTCACCAGCCGAGTCCAAAATTCAGCGGTTCCCCATCTCAGCCCAGAAAGCAGGTAGAACAACTTTTGTGGTGCCTTTCAGCTGCCTACCAAGGTAGTGTAAAAACTACCAGGAGAACTCCTGTCTGGCACCTTCCCCGGTGGAGTTGTGCATGGGGTGTGTTTGGAACATTTTGTCACCAGCCGACTCCAAAATTCAGCGTTTCCCCATCTCAGCCCAGAAAGCAGGTAGAACAACTTTTGTGATGTCTTTCAGATGCCTACCAAGGTAGTGTAAAAACTACTAAGACAACTCCTGTCTGGCACCTTCCCCGGTGGAGTTGTGCATGGGGTGTTTGGAACATTTTGTCACCGGCCGAGTCCAAAATTCAGCGATTCCCCATCTCAGCCCAGAAAGCAGGTAGAACAACTTTTGTGGTGTCTTTCAGATGCCTACCAAGGTAGTGTAAAAACTACCAGGAGAATTCCTGTCTGGCACCTTCCCCGGTGGAGTTGTGCATGGGGTGTGTTTGGAACATTTTGTCAGCAGCCGACTCCAAAATTCAGCGATTCCCCATCTCAGCCCAGAAAGCAGGTAGAACAACTTTTGTGGTGTCTTTCAGATGCCTACCAAGGTAGTGTAAAAACTACCAAGAGAACTCCTGTCTGGCACCTTCCCCGGTGGAGTTGTGCATGGGGTGTGTTTGGAACATTTTGTCACCGGCCGACTCCAAAATTCAGCGGTTCCCCATCTCAGCCCAGAAAGCAGGAAGAACAACTTTTGTGGTGCCTTTCAGCTGCCTACCAAGGTAGTGTAAAAACTACCAGGAGAACTCCTGTCTGGCACCTTCCCCGGTGGAGTTGTGCATGGGGTGTGTTTGGAACATTTTGTCACCAGCCGAGTCCAAAATTCAGCGGTTCCCCATCTCAGCCCAGAAAGCAGGTAGAACAACTTTTGTGGTGCCTTTCAGCTGCCTACCAAGGTAGTGTAAAAACTACCAGGAGAACTCCTGTCTGGCACCTTCCCCGGTGGAGTTGTGCATGGGGTGTGTTTGGAACATTTTGTCACCAGCCGACTCCAAAATTCAGCGTTTCCCCATCTCAGCCCAGAAAGCAGGTAGAACAACTTTTGTGATGTCTTTCAGATGCCTACCAAGGTAGTGTAAAAACTACTAAGACAACTCCTGTCTGGCACCTTCCCCGGTGGAGTTGTGCATGGGGTGTTTGGAACATTTTGTCACCGGCCGAGTCCAAAATTCAGCGATTCCCCATCTCAGCCCAGAAAGCAGGTAGAACAACTTTTGTGGTGTCTTTCAGATGCCTACCAAGGTAGTGTAAAAACTACCAGGAGAACTCCTGTCTGGCACCTTCCCCGGTGGAGTTGTGCATGGGGTGTGTTTGGAACATTTTGTCACCAGCCGAGTCCAAAATTCAGCGGTTCCCCATCTCAGCCCAGAAAGCAGGTAGAACAACTTTTGTGGTGCCTTTCAGCTGCCTACCAAGGTAGTGTAAAAACTACCAAGAGAACTCCTGTCTGGCACCTTCCCCGGTGGAGTTGTGCAGGGGGTGTGTTTGGAACATTTTGTCACCGGCCGACTCCAAAATTCAGCGATTCCCCATCTCAGCCCAGAAAGCAGGTAGAACAACTTTTGTGGTGTCTTTCAGATGCCTACCAAGGTAGTGTAAAAACTACCAAGAGAACTCCTGTCTGGCACCTTCCCCGGTGGAGTTGTGCATGGGGTGTGTTTGGAACATTTTGTCACCGGCCGACTCCAAAATTCAGCGGTTCCCCATCTCAGCCCAGAAAGCAGGTAGAACAACTTTTGTGGTGTCTTTCAGATGCCTACCAAGGTAGTGTAAAAACTACCAAGAGAACTCCTGTCTGGCACCTTCCCCGGTGGAGTTGTGCATGGGGTGTGTTTGGAACATTTTGTCACCAGCCGAGTCCAAAATTCAGCGATTCCCCATCTCAGCCCACAAAGCAGGTAGAACAACTTTTGTGGTGTCTTTCAGATGCCTACCAAGGTAGTGTAAAAACTATTAAGAGAACTCCTGTCTGGCACCTTCCCCGGTGGAGTTGTGCATGGGGTGTGTTTGGAACATTTTGTCACCGGCCGAGTCCAAAATTCAGCGGTTCCCCATCTCAGCCCAGAAAGAAGGTAGAACGAGTTTTGTGGTGTCTTTGAGGTGCCTACCAGAGCAATGTAAAATCTATCAAGAAAACTCCTGTCTGGCACCTTCCCCGGTGGAGTCGTGCATGGGGTGTGTTTGGAACATTTTGTCACCAGCCGCTCCAAAATTCAGCTGTTCCTCATGTCAGCCCAGAAAGCAGGTAGAACAACTTTTGTGGTGCCTTTCAGATGCCTACCAAGGTAGTGTAAAATCTACCAAGAGAACTCCTGTCTGGCACCTTCCCCGGTGGAGTTGTGCATGGGGTGTGTTTGGAACATTTTGTCACAAGCCAACTCCAAAATTCAGCGGTTCCCCATCTCAGCCCAGAAAGCAGGTAGAACAACTTTTGTGGTGCCTTTCAGCTGCCTACCGGAGCAATGTAAAACCTACCAACAGAATTCGTTCCTGGCACCTTCGCTAGTGGAGTTGTGCATGGGGTGTATTTATTAAAATTTTGTACACCAGCCGAGTCCAAAATTCAGCTGTTCCCCATCTCAGCCCAGAAAGCAGGTAGAACAACTTTTGTGGTGCCTTTCAGATGCCTACCAAGGTAGTGTAAAAACTATTAAGAGAACTCCTGTCTGGCACCTTCCCCGGTGGAGTTGTGCATGGGGTGTCTTTGGAACATTTTGTCACCGGCCGACTCCAAAATTCAGCTGTTCCCCATCTCAGCCCAGAAAGCAGGTAGAAGGAGTTTTGTGGTGTCTTTGAGGTGCCTACCAGAGCAATGTAAAATCTATCAAGAAAACTCCTGTCTGGCACCTTCCCCGGTGGAGTTGTGCATGGGGTGTCTGTGGAACATTTTGTCACCGGCAGACTCCAAAATTCAGCTGTTCCCCATCTCAGCCCAGAAAGCAGGTAGAACAAGTTTTCTGGTGCCTTTCAGATGCCTACCAAGGTAGTGTAAAAACTATCAAGACAACTCTTGTCTGTCACCTTCCCCGGTGGAGTTGTGCATAGGGTGTGTTTGGAACATTTTGTCACCAGCCGACTCCAAAATTCAGCGGTTCCCCATCTCAGCCCAGAAAGCAGGTAGAACAACTTTTGTGGTGTCTTTCAGGTGCCTACCAAGGTAGTGTAAAAACTATCAAGAGAACTCTTGTCTGGCACCTTCCCCGGTGGAGTTGTGCAGGGGGTGTGTTTGGAACATTTTGTCACCAGCGGAGTCCAAAATTCAGCGTTTCCCCATCTCAGCCCAGAAAGCAGGTAGAACAACTTTTGTGGTGTCTTTCAGATGCCTACCGGAGCAATGTAAAAACTACCAGGAGAACTCCTGTCTGGCACCTTCCGTGGTGGAGTTGTGCAGGGGGTGTGTTTGGAACATTTTGTCACCAGCCGAGTCCAAAATTCAGCTGTTCCCCATCTCAGCCCAGAAAGCAGGAAGAACAACTTTTGTGGTGTCTTTCAGATGCCTACCAAGGTAGTGTAAAAACTATTAAGAGAACTCCTGTCTGGCACCTTCCCCGGTGGAGTTGTGCATGGGGTGTCTTTGGAACATTTTGTCACCGGCCGACTCCAAAATTCAGCTGTTCCCCATCTCAGCCCAGAAAGCAGGTAGAACGAGTTTTGTGGTGTCTTTGAGGTGCCTACCAGAGCAATGTAAAATCTATCAAGAGAACTCCTGTCTGGCACCTTCCCCGGTGGAGTTGTGCATGGGGTGTGTTTGGAACATTTTGTCACAAGCCAACTCCAAAATTCAGCGGTTCCCCATCTCAGCCCAGAAAGCAGGTAGAACAACTTTTGTGGTGCCTTTCAGCTGCCTACCGGAGCAATGTAAAACCTACCAACAGAATTCGTTCCTGGCACCTTCGCTAGTGGAGTTGTGCATGGGGTGTATTTATTAAAATTTTGTACACCAGCCGAGTCCAAAATTCAGCTGTTCCCCATCTCAGCCCAGAAAGCAGGTAGAACAACTTTTGTGGTGCCTTTCAGATGCCTACCAAGGTAGTGTAAAAACTATTAAGAGAACTCCTGTCTGGCACCTTCCCCGGTGGAGTTGTGCATGGGGTGTCTTTGGAACATTTTGTCACCGGCCGACTCCAAAATTCAGCTGTTCCCCATCTCAGCCCAGAAAGCAGGTAGAAGGAGTTTTGTGGTGTCTTTGAGGTGCCTACCAGAGCAATGTAAAATCTATCAAGAAAACTCCTGTCTGGCACCTTCCCCGGTGGAGTTGTGCATGGGGTGTCTGTGGAACATTTTGTCACCGGCAGACTCCAAAATTCAGCGGTTCCCCATCTCAGCCCAGAAAGCAGGTAGAACAAGTTTTCTGGTGCCTTTCAGATGCCTACCAAGGTAGTGTAAAAACTATCAAGACAACTCTTGTCTGTCACCTTCCCCGGTGGAGTTGTGCATAGGGTGTGTTTGGAACATTTTGTCACCAGCCGACTCCAAAATTCAGCGGTTCCCCATCTCAGCCCAGAAAGCAGGTAGAACAACTTTTGTGGTGTCTTTCAGGTGCCTACCAAGGTAGTGTAAAAACTATCAAGAGAACTCTTGTCTGGCACCTTCCCCGGTGGAGTTGTGCAGGGGGTGTGTTTGGAACATTTTGTCACCAGCGGAGTCCAAAATTCAGCGTTTCCCCATCTCAGCCCAGAAAGCAGGTAGAACAACTTTTGTGGTGTCTTTCAGATGCCTACCGGAGCAATGTAAAAACTACCAGGAGAACTCCTGTCTGGCACCTTCCGTGGTGGAGTTGTGCAGGGGGTGTGTTTGGAACATTTTGTCACCAGCCGAGTCCAAAATTCAGCTGTTCCCCATCTCAGCCCAGAAAGCAGGAAGAACAACTTTTGTGGTGTCTTTCAGATGCCTACCAAGGTAGTGTAAAAACTATTAAGAGAACTCCTGTCTGGCACCTTCCCCGGTGGAGTTGTGCATGGGGTGTCTTTGGAACATTTTGTCACCGGCCGACTCCAAAATTCAGCTGTTCCCCATCTCAGCCCAGAAAGCAGGTAGAACGAGTTTTGTGGTGTCTTTGAGGTGCCTACCAGAGCAATGTAAAATCTATCAAGAAAACTCCTGTCTGGCACCTTCCCCGGTGGAGTTGTGCATGGGGTGTGTTTGGAACATTTTGCCACCAGCCGACTCCAAAATTCAGCTGTTCCTCATCTCAGCCCAGAAAGCAGGTAGAACAACTTTTGTGGTGTCTTTCAGGTGCCTACCAAGGTAGTGTAAAAACTATCAAGAGAACTCTTGTCTGGCACCTTCCCCGGTGGAGTTGTGCAGGGGGTGTGTTTGGAACATTTTGTCACCAGCCGACTCCAAAATTCAGCGGTTCCCCATCTCAGCCCAGAAAGCAGGTAGAACAACTTTTCTTGTGCCTTGCAGCTGCCTACCAAGGTAGTGTAAAAACTACCAACAGAATTCGTTCCTGGCACCTTCCCCGGTGGAGTTGTGCATGGGGTGTCTGTGGAACATTTTGTCACCGGCCGACTCCAAAATTCAGCTGTTCCCCATCTCAGCCCAGAAAGCAGGTAGAACAACTTTTGTGGTGTCTTTCAGCTGCCTACCGGAGCAATGTAAAAACTACCAGGAGAACTCCTGTCTGGCACCTTCCCCGGTGGAGTTGTGCAGGGGGTGTGTTTGGAACATTTTGTCACCAGCCGAGTCCAAAATTCAGCTGTTCCCCATCTCAGCCCACAAAGCAGGTACAACAACTTTTCTTGTGCCTTGCAGCTGCCTACCAAGGTAGTGTAAAAACTACCAACAGAATTCGTTCCTGGCACCTTCCCCGGTGGAGTTATGCATGGGGTGTCTGTGGAACATTTTGTCACCGGCCGACTCCAAAATTCAGCGGTTCCCCATCTCAGCCCAGAAAGCAGGTAGAACAACTTTTGTGGTGTCTTTCAGGTGCCTACCAAGGTAGTGTAAAAACTATCAAGAGAACTCTTGTCTGGCACCTTCCCCGGTGGAGTTGTGCAGGGGGTGTGTTTGGAACATTTTGTCACCAGCCGAGTCCAAAATTCAGCGTTTCCCCATCTCAGCCCAGAAAGCAGGTAGAACAACTTTTGTGGTGTCTTTCAGATGCCTACCAAGGTAGTGTAAAAACTACCAAGAGAACTCCTGTCTGGCACCTTCCCCGGTGGAGTTGTGCATGGGGTGTGTTTGGAACATTTTGTCACCAGCCGACTCCAAAATTCAGCGATTCCCCATCTCAGCCCAGAAAGCAGGTAGAACAACTTTTGTGGTGTCTTTCAGATGCCTACCAAGGTAGTGTAAAAACTACCAAGAGAACTCCTGTCTGGCACCTTCCCCGGTGGAGTTGTGCATGGGGTGTGTTTGGAACATTTTGTCACCGGCCGACTCCAAAATTCAGCGGTTCCCCATCTCAGCCCAGAAAGCAGGAAGAACAACTTTTGTTGTGCCTTTCAGCTGCCTACCAAGGTAGTGTAAAAACTACCAGGAGAACTCCTGTCTGGCACCTTCCCCGGTGGAGTTGTGCATGGGGTGTGTTTGGAACATTTTGTCACCAGCCGAGTCCAAAATTCAGCGGTTCCCCATCTCAGCCCAGAAAGCAGGTAGAACAACTTTTGTGGTCCCTTTCAGCTGCCTACCAAGGTAGTGTAAAAACTACCAGGAGAACTCCTGTCTGGCACCTTCCCCGGTGGAGTTGTGCATGGGGTGTGTTTGGAACATTTTGTCACCAGCCGACTCCAAAATTCAGCGTTTCCCCATCTCAGCCCACAAAGCAGGTAGAACAACTTTTGTGATGTCTTTCAGATGCCTACCAAGGTAGTGTAAAAACTACTAAGACAACTCCTGTCTGGCACCTTCCCCGGTGGAGTTGTGCATGGGGTGTTTGGAACATTTTGTCACCGGCCGAGTCCAAAATTCAGCGATTCCCCATCTCAGCCCAGAAAGCAGGTAGAACAACTTTTGTGGTGTCTTTCAGCTGCCTACCAAGGTAGTGTAAAAACTACCAGAACTCCTGTCTGGCACCTTCCCCGGTGGAGTTGTGCATGGGGTGTGTTTGGAACATTTTGTCACCGGCCGAGTCCAAAATTCAGCGTTTCCCCATCTCAGCCCAGAAAGCAGGTAGAACAACTTTTGTCGTGTCTTTCAGATGCCTACCAAGGTAGTGTAAAAACTACCAGGAGAACTCCTGTCTGGCACCTTCCCCGGTGGAGTTGTGCATGGGGTGTGTTTGGAACATTTTGTCACCAGCCGAGTCCAAAATTCAGCGGTTCCCCATCTCAGCCCAGAAAGCAGGTAGAACAACTTTTGTGGTGCCTTTCAGCTGCCTACCAAGGTAGTGTAAAAACTACCAAGAGAACTCCTGTCTGGCACCTTCCCCGGTGGAATTGTGCATGGGGTGTGTTTGGAACATTTTGTCACCGGCCGACTCCAAAATTCAGCGGTTCCCCATCTCAGCCCAGAAAGCAGGTAGAACAACTTTTGTGGTGTCTTTCAGGTGCCTACCAAGGTAGTGTAAAAACTATCAAGAGAACTCTTGTCTGGCACCTTCCCCGGTGGAGTTGTGCATGGGGTGTGTTTGGAACATTTTGTCACCAGCCGACTCCAAAATTCAGCGGTTCCCCATCTCAGCCCAGAAAGCAGGTAGAACAACTTTTCTTGTGCCTTGCAGCTGCCTACCAAGGTAGTGTAAAAACTACCAACAGAATTCGTTCCTGGCACCTTCCCCGGTGGAGTTGTGCATGGGGTGTCTGTGGAACATTTTGTCACCGGCCGAGTCCAAAATTCAGCGGTTCCCCATCTCAGCCCAGAAATCAGGTAGAACAACTTTTGTGGTGTCTTTCAGGTGCCTACCGGAGCAATGTAAAAACTACCAGGAGAACTCCTGTCTGGCACCTTCCCCGGTGGAGTTGTGCAGGGGGTGTGTTTGGAACATTTTGTCACCAGCCGAGTCCAAAATTCAGCTGTTCCCCATCTCAGCCCACAA
This sequence comes from Falco cherrug, assembly GCF_023634085.1. Lineage (NCBI taxonomy): Eukaryota > Metazoa > Chordata > Aves > Falconiformes > Falconidae > Falco > Falco cherrug. The sequence goes on along the minus strand of NW_026599374.1, from coordinate 54,076 downwards.
AGCAGGTACAACAACTTTTCTTGTGCCTTGCAGCTGCCTACCAAGGTAGTGTAAAAACTACCAACAGAATTCGTTCCTGGCACCTTCCCCGGTGGAGTTATGCATGGGGTGTCTGTGGAACATTTTGTCACCGGCCGACTCCAAAATTCAGCGGTTCCCCATCTCAGCCCAGAAAGCAGGTAGAACAACTTTTGTGGTGTCTTTCAGGTGCCTACCAAGGTAGTGTAAAAACTATCAAGAGAACTCTTGTCTGGCACCTTCCCCGGTGGAGTTGTGCAGGGGGTGTGTTTGGAACATTTTGTCACCAGCCGAGTCCAAAATTCAGCGTTTCCCCATCTCAGCCCAGAAAGCAGGTAGAACAACTTTTGTGGTGTCTTTCAGATGCCTACCAAGGTAGTGTAAAAACTACCAAGAGAACTCCTGTCTGGCACCTTCCCCGGTGGAGTTGTGCATGGGGTGTGTTTGGAACATTTTGTCACCAGCCGACTCCAAAATTCAGCGATTCCCCATCTCAGCCCAGAAAGCAGGTAGAACAACTTTTGTGGTGTCTTTCAGATGCCTACCGGAGCAATGTAAAAACTACCAGGAGAACTCCTGTCTGGCACCTTCCCCGGTGGAGTTGTGCATGGGGTGTTTGGAACATTTTGTCACCGGCCGAGTCCAAAATTCAGCGATTCCCCATCTCAGCCCAGAAAGCAGGTAGAACAACTTTTGTGGTGTCTTTCAGATGCCTACCAAGGTAGTGTAAAAACTACCAGGAGAACTCCTGTCTGGCACCTTCCCCGGTGGAGTTGTGCATGGGGTGTGTTTGGAACATTTTGTCAGCAGCCGACTCCAAAATTCAGCGATTCCCCATCTCAGCCCAGAAAGCAGGTAGAACAACTTTTGTGGTGTCTTTCAGATGCCTACCAAGGTAGTGTAAAAACTACCAAGAGAACTCCTGTCTGGCACCTTCCCCGGTGGAGTTGTGCATGGGGTGTGTTTGGAACATTTTGTCACCGGCCGACTCCAAAATTCAGCGGTTCCCCATCTCAGCCCAGAAAGCAGGAAGAACAACTTTTGTGGTGCCTTTCAGCTGCCTACCAAGGTAGTGTAAAAACTACCAGGAGAACTCCTGTCTGGCACCTTCCCCGGTGGAGTTGTGCATGGGGTGTGTTTGGAACATTTTGTCACCAGCCGAGTCCAAAATTCAGCGGTTCCCCATCTCAGCCCAGAAAGCAGGTAGAACAACTTTTGTGGTGCCTTTCAGCTGCCTACCAAGGTAGTGTAAAAACTACCAGGAGAACTCCTGTCTGGCACCTTCCCCGGTGGAGTTGTGCATGGGGTGTGTTTGGAACATTTTGTCACCAGCCGACTCCAAAATTCAGCGTTTCCCCATCTCAGCCCAGAAAGCAGGTAGAACAACTTTTGTGATGTCTTTCAGATGCCTACCAAGGTAGTGTAAAAACTACTAAGACAACTCCTGTCTGGCACCTTCCCCGGTGGAGTTGTGCATGGGGTGTTTGGAACATTTTGTCACCGGCCGAGTCCAAAATTCAGCGATTCCCCATCTCAGCCCAGAAAGCAGGTAGAACAACTTTTGTGGTGTCTTTCAGATGCCTACCAAGGTAGTGTAAAAACTACCAGGAGAACTCCTGTCTGGCACCTTCCCCGGTGGAGTTGTGCATGGGGTGTGTTTGGAACATTTTGTCACCAGCCGAGTCCAAAATTCAGCGGTTCCCCATCTCAGCCCAGAAAGCAGGTAGAACAACTTTTGTGGTGCCTTTCAGCTGCCTACCAAGGTAGTGTAAAAACTACCAAGAGAACTCCTGTCTGGCACCTTCCCCGGTGGAGTTGTGCAGGGGGTGTGTTTGGAACATTTTGTCACCGGCCGACTCCAAAATTCAGCGATTCCCCATCTCAGCCCAGAAAGCAGGTAGAACAACTTTTGTGGTGTCTTTCAGATGCCTACCAAGGTAGTGTAAAAACTACCAAGAGAACTCCTGTCTGGCACCTTCCCCGGTGGAGTTGTGCATGGGGTGTGTTTGGAACATTTTGTCACCGGCCGACTCCAAAATTCAGCGGTTCCCCATCTCAGCCCAGAAAGCAGGTAGAACAACTTTTGTGGTGTCTTTCAGATGCCTACCAAGGTAGTGTAAAAACTACCAAGAGAACTCCTGTCTGGCACCTTCCCCGGTGGAGTTGTGCATGGGGTGTGTTTGGAACATTTTGTCACCAGCCGAGTCCAAAATTCAGCGATTCCCCATCTCAGCCCACAAAGCAGGTAGAACAACTTTTGTGGTGTCTTTCAGATGCCTACCAAGGTAGTGTAAAAACTATTAAGAGAACTCCTGTCTGGCACCTTCCCCGGTGGAGTTGTGCATGGGGTGTCTTTGGAACATTTTGTCACCGGCCGAGTCCAAAATTCAGCGGTTCCCCATCTCAGCCCAGAAAGAAGGTAGAACGAGTTTTGTGGTGTCTTTGAGGTGCCTACCAGAGCAATGTAAAATCTATCAAGAAAACTCCTGTCTGGCACCTTCCCCGGTGGAGTCGTGCATGGGGTGTGTTTGGAACATTTTGTCACCAGCCGCTCCAAAATTCAGCTGTTCCTCATGTCAGCCCAGAAAGCAGGTAGAACAACTTTTGTGGTGCCTTTCAGATGCCTACCAAGGTAGTGTAAAATCTACCAAGAGAACTCCTGTCTGGCACCTTCCCCGGTGGAGTTGTGCATGGGGTGTGTTTGGAACATTTTGTCACAAGCCAACTCCAAAATTCAGCGGTTCCCCATCTCAGCCCAGAAAGCAGGTAGAACAACTTTTGTGGTGCCTTTCAGCTGCCTACCGGAGCAATGTAAAACCTACCAACAGAATTCGTTCCTGGCACCTTCGCTAGTGGAGTTGTGCATGGGGTGTATTTATTAAAATTTTGTACACCAGCCGAGTCCAAAATTCAGCTGTTCCCCATCTCAGCCCAGAAAGCAGGTAGAACAACTTTTGTGGTGCCTTTCAGATGCCTACCAAGGTAGTGTAAAAACTATTAAGAGAACTCCTGTCTGGCACCTTCCCCGGTGGAGTTGTGCATGGGGTGTCTTTGGAACATTTTGTCACCGGCCGACTCCAAAATTCAGCTGTTCCCCATCTCAGCCCAGAAAGCAGGTAGAAGGAGTTTTGTGGTGTCTTTGAGGTGCCTACCAGAGCAATGTAAAATCTATCAAGAAAACTCCTGTCTGGCACCTTCCCCGGTGGAGTTGTGCATGGGGTGTCTGTGGAACATTTTGTCACCGGCAGACTCCAAAATTCAGCGGTTCCCCATCTCAGCCCAGAAAGCAGGTAGAACAAGTTTTCTGGTGCCTTTCAGATGCCTACCAAGGTAGTGTAAAAACTATCAAGACAACTCTTGTCTGTCACCTTCCCCGGTGGAGTTGTGCATAGGGTGTGTTTGGAACATTTTGTCACCAGCCGACTCCAAAATTCAGCGGTTCCCCATCTCAGCCCAGAAAGCAGGTAGAACAACTTTTGTGGTGTCTTTCAGGTGCCTACCAAGGTAGTGTAAAAACTATCAAGAGAACTCTTGTCTGGCACCTTCCCCGGTGGAGTTGTGCAGGGGGTGTGTTTGGAACATTTTGTCACCAGCGGAGTCCAAAATTCAGCGTTTCCCCATCTCAGCCCAGAAAGCAGGTAGAACAACTTTTGTGGTGTCTTTCAGATGCCTACCGGAGCAATGTAAAAACTACCAGGAGAACTCCTGTCTGGCACCTTCCGTGGTGGAGTTGTGCAGGGGGTGTGTTTGGAACATTTTGTCACCAGCCGAGTCCAAAATTCAGCTGTTCCCCATCTCAGCCCAGAAAGCAGGAAGAACAACTTTTGTGGTGTCTTTCAGATGCCTACCAAGGTAGTGTAAAAACTATTAAGAGAACTCCTGTCTGGCACCTTCCCCGGTGGAGTTGTGCATGGGGTGTCTTTGGAACATTTTGTCACCGGCCGACTCCAAAATTCAGCTGTTCCCCATCTCAGCCCAGAAAGCAGGTAGAACGAGTTTTGTGGTGTCTTTGAGGTGCCTACCAGAGCAATGTAAAATCTATCAAGAAAACTCCTGTCTGGCACCTTCCCCGGTGGAGTTGTGCATGGGGTGTGTTTGGAACATTTTGCCACCAGCCGACTCCAAAATTCAGCTGTTCCTCATCTCAGCCCAGAAAGCAGGTAGAACAACTTTTGTGGTGTCTTTCAGGTGCCTACCAAGGTAGTGTAAAAACTATCAAGAGAACTCTTGTCTGGCACCTTCCCCGGTGGAGTTGTGCAGGGGGTGTGTTTGGAACATTTTGTCACCAGCCGAGTCCAAAATTCAGCGGTTCCCCATCTCAGCCCAGAAAGCAGGTAGAACAACTTTTCTTGTGCCTTGCAGCTGCCTACCAAGGTAGTGTAAAAACTACCAACAGAATTCGTTCCTGGCACCTTCCCCGGTGGAGTTGTGCATGGGGTGTCTGTGGAACATTTTGTCACCGGCCGACTCCAAAATTCAGCTGTTCCCCATCTCAGCCCAGAAAGCAGGTAGAACAACTTTTGTGGTGTCTTTCAGCTGCCTACCGGAGCAATGTAAAAACTACCAGGAGAACTCCTGTCTGGCACCTTCCCCGGTGGAGTTGTGCAGGGGGTGTGTTTGGAACATTTTGTCACCAGCCGAGTCCAAAATTCAGCTGTTCCCCATCTCAGCCCACAAAGCAGGTACAACAACTTTTCTTGTGCCTTGCAGCTGCCTACCAAGGTAGTGTAAAAACTACCAACAGAATTCGTTCCTGGCACCTTCCCCGGTGGAGTTATGCATGGGGTGTCTGTGGAACATTTTGTCACCGGCCGACTCCAAAATTCAGCGGTTCCCCATCTCAGCCCAGAAAGCAGGTAGAACAACTTTTGTGGTGTCTTTCAGGTGCCTACCAAGGTAGTGTAAAAACTATCAAGAGAACTCTTGTCTGGCACCTTCCCCGGTGGAGTTGTGCAGGGGGTGTGTTTGGAACATTTTGTCACCAGCCGAGTCCAAAATTCAGCGTTTCCCCATCTCAGCCCAGAAAGCAGGTAGAACAACTTTTGTGGTGTCTTTCAGATGCCTACCAAGGTAGTGTAAAAACTACCAAGAGAACTCCTGTCTGGCACCTTCCCCGGTGGAGTTGTGCATGGGGTGTGTTTGGAACATTTTGTCACCAGCCGACTCCAAAATTCAGCGATTCCCCATCTCAGCCCAGAAAGCAGGTAGAACAACTTTTGTGGTGTCTTTCAGATGCCTACCAAGGTAGTGTAAAAACTACCAAGAGAACTCCTGTCTGGCACCTTCCCCGGTGGAGTTGTGCATGGGGTGTGTTTGGAACATTTTGTCACCGGCCGACTCCAAAATTCAGCGGTTCCCCATCTCAGCCCAGAAAGCAGGAAGAACAACTTTTGTGGTGCCTTTCAGCTGCCTACCAAGGTAGTGTAAAAACTACCAGGAGAACTCCTGTCTGGCACCTTCCCCGGTGGAGTTGTGCATGGGGTGTGTTTGGAACATTTTGTCACCAGCCGAGTCCAAAATTCAGCGGTTCCCCATCTCAGCCCAGAAAGCAGGTAGAACAACTTTTGTGGTCCCTTTCAGCTGCCTACCAAGGTAGTGTAAAAACTACCAGGAGAACTCCTGTCTGGCACCTTCCCCGGTGGAGTTGTGCATGGGGTGTGTTTGGAACATTTTGTCACCAGCCGAGTCCAAAATTCAGCGATTCCCCATCTCAGCCCAGAAAGCAGGTAGAACAACTTTTGTGATGTCTTTCAGATGCCTACCAAGGTAGTGTAAAAACTACTAAGACAACTCCTGTCTGGCACCTTCCCCGGTGGAGTTGTGCATGGGGTGTTTGGAACATTTTGTCACCGGCCGAGTCCAAAATTCAGCGATTCCCCATCTCAGCCCAGAAAGCAGGTAGAACAACTTTTGTGGTGTCTTTCAGCTGCCTACCAAGGTAGTGTAAAAACTACCAGAACTCCTGTCTGGCACCTTCCCCGGTGGAGTTGTGCATGGGGTGTGTTTGGAACATTTTGTCACCGGCCGAGTCCAAAATTCAGCGTTTCCCCATCTCAGCCCAGAAAGCAGGTAGAACAACTTTTGTCGTGTCTTTCAGATGCCTACCAAGGTAGTGTAAAAACTACCAGGAGAACTCCTGTCTGGCACCTTCCCCGGTGGAGTTGTGCATGGGGTGTGTTTGGAACATTTTGTCACCAGCCGAGTCCAAAATTCAGCGGTTCCCCATCTCAGCCCAGAAAGCAGGTAGAACAACTTTTGTGGTGCCTTTCAGCTGCCTACCAAGGTAGTGTAAAAACTACCAAGAGAACTCCTGTCTGGCACCTTCCCCGGTGGAATTGTGCATGGGGTGTGTTTGGAACATTTTGTCACCGGCCGACTCCAAAATTCAGCGGTTCCCCATCTCAGCCCAGAAAGCAGGTAGAACAACTTTTGTGGTGTCTTTCAGGTGCCTACCAAGGTAGTGTAAAAACTATCAAGAGAACTCTTGTCTGGCACCTTCCCCGGTGGAGTTGTGCAGGGGGTGTGTTTGGAACATTTTGTCACCAGCCGAGTCCAAAATTCAGCGGTTCCCCATCTCAGCCCAGAAAGCAGGTAGAACAACTTTTCTTGTGCCTTGCAGCTGCCTACCAAGGTAGTGTAAAAACTACCAACAGAATTCGTTCCTGGCACCTTCCCCGGTGGAGTTGTGCATGGGGTGTCTGTGGAACATTTTGTCACCGGCCGAGTCCAAAATTCAGCGGTTCCCCATCTCAGCCCAGAAAGCAGGTAGAACAACTTTTGTGGTGTCTTTCAGGTGCCTACCGGAGCAATGTAAAAACTACCAGGAGAACTCCTGTCTGGCACCTTCCCCGGTGGAGTTGTGCAGGGGGTGTGTTTGGAACATTTTGTCACCAGCCGAGTCCAAAATTCAGCTGTTCCCCATCTCAGCCCACAAAGCAGGTACAACAACTTTTCTTGTGCCTTGCAGCTGCCTACCAAGGTAGTGTAAAAACTACCAACAGAATTCGTTCCTGGCACCTTCCCCGGTGGAGTTATGCATGGGGTGTCTGTGGAACATTTTGTCACCGGCCGACTCCAAAATTCAGCGGTTCCCCATCTCAGCCCAGAAAGCAGGTAGAACAACTTTTGTGGTGTCTTTCAGGTGCCTACCAAGGTAGTGTAAAAACTATCAAGAGAACTCTTGTCTGGCACCTTCCCCGGTGGAGTTGTGCAGGGGGTGTGTTTGGAACATTTTGTCACCAGCCGAGTCCAAAATTCAGCGTTTCCCCATCTCAGCCCAGAAAGCAGGTAGAACAACTTTTGTGGTGTCTTTCAGATGCCTACCAAGGTAGTGTAAAAACTACCAAGAGAACTCCTGTCTGGCACCTTCCCCGGTGGAGTTGTGCATGGGGTGTGTTTGGAACATTTTGTCACCAGCCGACTCCAAAATTCAGCGATTCCCCATCTCAGCCCAGAAAGCAGGTAGAACAACTTTTGTGGTGTCTTTCAGATGCCTACCGGAGCAATGTAAAAACTACCAGGAGAACTCCTGTCTGGCACCTTCCCCGGTGGAGTTTTGCATGGGGTGTGTTTGGAACATTTTGTCACCGGCCGACTCCAAAATTCAGCGGTTCCCCATCTCAGCCCAGAAAGCAGGAAGAACAACTTTTGTGGTGCCTTTCAGCTGCCTACCAAGGTAGTGTAAAAACTACCAGGAGAACTCCTGTCTGGCACCTTCCCCGGTGGAGTTGTGCATGGGGTGTGTTTGGAACATTTTGTCACCAGCCGACTCCAAAATTCAGCGGTTCCCCATCTCAGCCCAGAAAGCAGGTAGAACAACTTTTGTGGTCCCTTTCAGCTGCCTACCAAGGTAGTGTAAAAACTACCACGAGAACTCCTGTCTGGCACCTTCCCCGGTGGAGTTGTGCATGGGGTGTGTTTGGAACATTTTGTCACCAGCCGACTCCAAAATTCAGCGTTTCCCCATCTCAGCCCAGAAAGCAGGTAGAACAACTTTTGTGGTGTCTTTCAGCTGCCTACCAAGGTAGTGTAAAAACTACTAAGACAACTCCTGTCTGGCACCTTCCCCGGTGGAGTTGTGCATGGGGTGTTTGGAACATTTTGTCACCGGCCGAGTCCAAAATTCAGCGGTTCCCCATCTCAGCCCAGAAAGCAGGTAGAACAACTTTTGTGGTGTCTTTCAGATGCCTACCAAGGTAGTGTAAAAACTACCAGGAGAACTCCTGTCTGGCACCTTCCCCGGTGGAGTTGTGCATGGGGTGTGTTTGGAACATTTTGTCACCAGCCGAGTCCAAAATTCAGCGGTTCCCCATCTCAGCCCAGAAAGCAGGTAGAACAACTTTTGTGGTGCCTTTCAGCTGCCTACCAAGGTAGTGTAAAAACTACCAAGAGAACTCCTGTCTGGCACCTTCCCCGGTGGAATTGTGCATGGGGTGTGTTTGGAACATTTTGTCACCGGCCGACTCCAAAATTCAGCGGTTCCCCATCTCAGCCCAGAAAGCAGGAAGAACAACTTTTGTGGTGCCTTTCAAATGCCTACCAAGGTAGTGTAAAAACTACCAAGAGAACTCCTGTCTGGCACCTTCCCCGGTGGAGTTGTGCATGGGGTGTGTTTGGAACATTTTGTCACCGGCCGACTCCAAAATTCAGCTGTTCCCCATCTCAGCCCAGAAAGCAGGAAGAACAACTTTTGTGGTGTCTTTCAGATGCCTACCAAGGTAGTGTAAAAACTATTAAGAGAACTCCTGTCTGGCACCTTCCCCGGTGGAGTTGTGCATGGGGTGTGTTTGGAACATTTTGTCACCGGCCGACTCCAAAATTCAGCTGTTCCCCATCTCAGCCCAGAAAGCAGGTAGAAGGAGTTTTGTGGTGTCTTTGAGGTGCCTACCAGAGCAATGTAAAATCTATCAAGAAAACTCCTGTCTGGCACCTTCCCCGGTGGAGTTGTGCATGGGGTGTGTTTGGAACATTTTGTCACCAGCCGACTCCAAAATTCAGCGATTCCCCATCTCAGCCCAGAAAGCAGGTAGAACAACTTTTGTGGTGTCTTTCAGATGCCTACCGGAGCAATGTAAAAACTACCAGGAGAACTCCTGTCTGGCACCTTCCCCGGTGGAGTTTTGCATGGGGTGTGTTTGGAACATTTTGTCACCGGCCGAGTCCAAAATTCAGCGATTCCCCATCTCAGCCCACAAAGCAGGTAGAACAACTTTTGTGGTGTCTTTCAGATGCCTACCAAGGTAGTGTAAAAACTACCAAGAGAACTCCTGTCTGGCACCTTCCCCGGTGGAGTTGTGCATGGGGTGTGTTTGGAACATTTTGTCACCGGCCGACTCCAAAATTCAGCGGTTCCCCATCTCAGCCCAGAAAGCAGGAAGAACAACTTTTGTGGTGCCTTTCAGCTGCCTACCAAGGTAGTGTAAAAACTACCAGGAGAACTCCTGTCTGGCACCTTCCCCGGTGGAGTTGTGCATGGGGTGTGTTTGGAACATTTTGTCACCGGCCGAGTCCAAAATTCAGCGATTCCCCATCTCAGCCCACAAAGCAGGTAGAACAACTTTTGTGGTGTCTTTCAGATGCCTACCAAGGTAGTGTAAAAACTACCAAGAGAACTCCTGTCTGGCACCTTCCCCGGTGGAGTTGTGCATGGGGTGTGTTTGGAACATTTTGTCACCGGCCGACTCCAAAATTCAGCGGTTCCCCATCTCAGCCCAGAAAGCAGGTAGAACAACTTTTGTGGTGTCTTTCAGATGCCTACCAAGGTAGTGTAAAAACTACCAGGAGAACTCCTGTCTGGCACCTTCCCCGGTGGAGTTGTGCATGGGGTGTGTTTGGAACATTTTGTCACCAGCCGACTCCAAAATTCAGCGTTTCCCCATCTCAGCCCAGAAAGCAGGTAGAACAACTTTTGTGGTGTCTTTCAGATGCCTACCAAGGTAGTGTAAAAACTATTAAGAGAACTCCTGTCTGGCACCTTCCCCGGTGGAGTTGTGCATGGGGTGTGTTTGGAACATTTTGTCACCGGCCGAGTCCAAAATTCAGCGTTTCCCCATCTCAGCCCAGAAAGCAGGTAGAACAACTTCTGTGGTGTCTTTCAGATGCCTACCAAGGTAGTGTAAAAACTACCAAGAGAACTCTTGTCTGGCACCTTCCCCGGTGGAGTTGTGCATAGGGTGTGTTTGGAACATTTTGTCACCAGCCGACTCTAAAATTCAGCGGTTCCCCATCTCAGCCCAGAAAGCAGGTAGAACGAGTTTTGTGGTGTCTTTGAGGTGCCTACCAGAGCAATGTAAAATCTATCAAGAAAACTCCTGTCTGGCACCTTCCCCGGTGGAGTTGTGCATGGGGTGTGTTTGGAACATTTTGTCACCAGCCGCTCCAAAATTCAGCTGTTCCTCATCTCAGCCCAGAAAGCAGGTAGAACAACTTTTGTGGTGCCTTTCAGATGCCTACCAAGGTAGTGTAAAATCTACCAAGAGAACTCCTGTCTGGCACCTTCCCCAGTGGAGTTGTGCATGGGGTGTGTTTGGAACATTTTGTCACAAGCCAACTCCAAAATTCAGCGGTTCCCCATCTCAGCCCAGAAAGCAGGTAGAACAACTTTTGTGGTGCCTTTCAGCTGCCTACCGGAGCAATGTAAAACCTACCAACAGAATTCGTTCCTGGCACCTTCGCTAGTGGAGTTGTGCATGGGGTGTATTTATTAAAATTTTGTACACCAGCCGAGTCCAAAATTCAGCGTTTCCCCATCTCAGCCCAGAAAGCAGGTAGAACAACTTTTGTGGTGTCTTTCAGATGCCTACCAAGGTAGTGTAAAAACTATTAAGAGAACTCCTGTCTGGCACCTTCCCCGGTGGAGTTGTGCATGGGGTGTCTTTGGAACATTTTGTCACCGGCCGAGTCCAAAATTCAGCTGTTCCCCATCTCAGCCCAGAAAGCAGGTAGAACGAGTTTTGTGGTGTCTTTGAGGTGCCTACCAGAGCAATGTAAAATCTATCAAGAAAACTCCTGTCTGGCACCTTCCCCGGTGGAGTTGTGCATGGGGTGTCTGTGGAACATTTTGTCACCGGCCGACTCCAAAATTCAGCGTTTCCCCATCTCAGCCCAGAAAGCAGGTAGAACAAGTTTTCTGGTGCCTTTCAGCTGCCTACCAAGGTAGTGTAAAAACTACCAGGAGAACTCCTGTCTGGCACCTTCCCCGGTGGAGTTGTGCATGGGGTGTGTTTGGAACATTTTGTCACCAGCCGACTCCAAAATTCAGCGGTTCCCCATCTCAGCCCAGAAAGCAGGTAGAACAACTTTTGTGGTGCCTTTCAGCTGCCTACCAAGGTAGTGTAAAAACTACCAAGAGAACTCCTGTCTGGCACCTTCCCCGGTGGAATTGTGCATGGGGTGTGTTTGGAACATTTTGTCACCGGCCGACTCCAAAATTCAGCGGTTCCCCATCTCAGCCCAGAAAGCAGGAAGAACAACTTTTGTGGTGCCTTTCAAATGCCTACCAAGGTAGTGTAAAAACTACCAGGAGAACTCCTGTCTGGCACCTTCCCCGGTGGAGTTTTGCATGGGGTGTGTTTGGAACATTTTGTCACCGGCCGAGTCCAAAATTCAGCGGTTCCCCATCTCAGCCCAGAAAGCAGGAAGAACAACTTTTGTGGTGCCTTTCAAATGCCTACCAAGGTAGTGTAAAAACTACCAGGAGAACTCCTGTCTGGCACCTTCCCCGGTGGAGTTGTGCATGGGGTGTGTTTGGAACATTTTGTCACCAGCCGACTCCAAAATTCAGCGTTTCCCCATCTCAGCCCAGAAAGCAGGTAGAACAACTTTTGTGGTGTCTTTCAGATGCCTACCAAGGTAGTGTAAAAACTACCAAGAGAACTCCTGTCTGGCACCTTCCCCGGTGGAGTTGTGCATGGGGTGTGTTTGGAACATTTTGTCACCAGCCGAGTCCAAAATTCAGCGATTCCCCATCTCAGCCCAGAAAGCAGGTAGAACAACTTTTGTGGTGTCTTTCAGATGCCTACCGGAGCAATGTAAAAACTACCAGGAGAACTCCTGTCTGGCACCTTCCCCGGTGGAGTTTTGCATGGGGTGTGTTTGGAACATTTTGTCACCGGCCGAGTCCAAAATTCAGCGATTCCCCATCTCAGCCCACAAAGCAGGTAGAACAACTTTTGTGGTGTCTTTCAGATGCCTACCAAGGTAGTGTAAAAACTACCAAGAGAACTCCTGTCTGGCACCTTCCCCGGTGGAGTTGTGCATGGGGTGTGTTTGGAACATTTTGTCACCGGCCGACTCCAAAATTCAGCGGTTCCCCATCTCAGCCCAGAAAGCAGGAAGAACAACTTTTGTGGTGCCTTTCAGCTGCCTACCAAGGTAGTGTAAAAACTACCAGGAGAACTCCTGTCTGGCACCTTCCCCGGTGGAGTTGTGCATGGGGTGTGTTTGGAACATTTTGTCACCAGCCGAGTCCAAAATTCTGCGGTTCCCCATCTCAGCCCAGAAAGCAGGTAGAACAACTTTTGTGGTGCCTTTCAAATGCCTACCAAGGTAGTGTAAAAACTACCAGGAGAACTCCTGTCTGGCACCTTCCCCGGTGGAGTTGTGCATGGGGTGTGTTTGGAACATTTTGTCACCAGCCGACTCCAAAATTCAGCGTTTCCCCATCTCAGCCCAGAAAGCAGGTAGAACAACTTTTGTGATGTCTTTCAGATGCCTACCAAGGTAGTGTAAAAACTACTAAGACAACTCCTGTCTGGCACCTTCCCCGGTGGAGTTGTGCATGGGGTGTTTGGAACATTTTGTCACCGGCCGAGTCCAAAATTCAGCGATTCCCCATCTCAGCCCAGAAAGCAGGTAGAACAACTTTTGTGGTGCCTTTCAGATGCCTACCAAGGTAGTGTAAAAACTACCAGGAGAACTCCTGTCTGGCACCTTCCCCGGTGGAGTTGTGCATGGGGTGTGTTTGGAACATTTTGTCACCAGCCGAGTCCAAAATTCAGCGGTTCCCCATCTCAGCCCAGAAAGCAGGTAGAACAACTTTTGTGGTGCCTTTCAGCTGCCTACCAAGGTAGTGTAAAAACTACCAAGAGAACTCCTGTCTGGCACCTTCCCCGGTGGAGTTGTGCAGGGGGTGTGTTTGGAACATTTTGTCACCGGCCGAGTCCAAAATTCAGCGATTCCCCATCTCAGCCCAGAAAGCAGGTAGAACAACTTTTGTGGTGTCTTTCAGATGCCTACCAAGGTAGTGTAAAAACTACCAGGAGAACTCCTGTCTGGCACCTTCCCCGGTGGAGTTGTGCATGGGGTGTGTTTGGAACATTTTGTCACCAGCCGAGTCCAAAATTCAGCGTTTCCCCATCTCAGCCCAGAAAGCAGGTAGAACAACTTTTGTGGTGTCTTTCAGATGCCTACCAAGGTAGTGTAAAAACTATTAAGAGAACTCCTGTCTGGCACCTTCCCCGGTGGAGTTGTGCATGGGGTGTCTTTCGAACATTTTGTCACCGGCCGAGTCCAAAATTCAGCGTTTCCCCATCTCAGCCCACAAAGCAGGTAGAACAACTTCTGTGGTGTCTTTCAGATGCCTACCAAGGTAGTGTAAAAACTATCAAGAGAACTCCTGTCTGGCACCTTCCCCGGTGGAGTTGTGCATGGGGTGTCTTTGGAACATTTTGTCACCAGCCGACTCTAAAATTCATGGTTCCCCATCTCAGCCCAGAAAGCAGGTAGAACGAGTTTTGTGGTGTCTTTGAGGTGCCTACCGGAGCAATGTAAAATCTATCAAGAAAACTCCTGTCTGGCACCTTCCCCGGTGGAGTCGTGCATGGGGTGTGTTTGGAACATTTTGTCACCAGCCGCTCCAAAATTCAGCTGTTCCTCATCTCAGCCCAGAAAGCAGGTAGAACAACTTTTGTGGTGCCTTTCAGATGCCTACCAAGGTAGTGTAAAATCTACCAAGAGAACTCCTGTCTGGCACCTTCCCCGGTGGAGTTGTGCATGGGGTGTGTTTGGAACATTTTGTCACAAGCCAACTCCAAAATTCAGCGGTTCCCCATCTCAGCCCAGAAAGCAGGTAGAACAACTTTTGTGGTGCCTTTCAGCTGCCTACCGGAGCAATGTAAAACCTACCAACAGAATTCGTTCCTGGCACCTTCGCTAGTGGAGTTGTGCATGGGGTGTATTTATTAAAATTTTGTACACCAGCCGAGTCCAAAATTCAGCTGTTCCCCATCTCAGCCCAGAAAGCAGGTAGAACAACTTTTGTGGTGTCTTTCAGATGCCTACCAAGGTAGTGTAAAAACTATTAAGAGAACTCCTGTCTGGCACCTTCCCCGGTGGAGTTGTGCATGGGGTGTCTTTGGAACATTTTGTCACCGGCCGACTCCAAAATTCAGCTGTTCCCCATCTCAGCCCAGAAAGCAGGTAGAACGAGTTTTGTGGTGTCTTTGAGGTGCCTACCAGAGCAATGTAAAATCTATCAAGAAAACTCCTGTCTGGCACCTTCCCCGGTGGAGTTGTGCATGGGGTGTCTGTGGAACATTTTGTCACCGGCCGACTCCAAAATTCAGCGGTTCCCCATCTCAGCCCAGAAAGCAGGTAGAACAAGTTTTCTGGTGCCTTTCAGATGCCTACCAAGGTAGTGTAAAAACTATCAAGACAACTCTTGTCTGTCACCTTCCCCGGTGGAGTTGTGCATAGGGTGTGTTTGGAACATTTTGTCACCAGCCGAGTCCAAAATTCAGCGGTTCCCCATCTCAGCCCAGAAAGCAGGTAGAACAACTTTTGTGGTGTCTTTCAGGTGCCTACCAAGGTAGTGTAAAAACTATCAAGAGAACTCTTGTCTGGCACCTTCCCCGGTGGAGTTGTGCAGGGGGTGTGTTTGGAACATTTTGTCACCGGCCGACTCCAAAATTCAGCTGTTCCCCATCTCAGCCCAGAAAGCAGGTAGAACGAGTTTTGTGGTGTCTTTCAGATGCCTACCGGAGCAATGTAAAAACTACCAGGAGAACTCCTGTCTGGCACCTTCCGTGGTGGAGTTGTGCAGGGGGTGTGTTTGGAACATTTTGTCACCAGCCGAGTCCAAAATTCAGCTGTTCCCCATCTCAGCCCAGAAAGCAGGAAGAACAACTTTTGTGGTGTCTTTCAGATGCCTACCAAGGTAGTGTAAAAACTATTAAGAGAACTCCTGTCTGGCACCTTCCCCGGTGGAGTTGTGCATGGGGTGTGTTTGGAACATTTTGTCACCGGCCGACTCCAAAATTCAGCTGTTCCCCATCTCAGCCCAGAAAGCAGGTAGAACGAGTTTTGTGGTGTCTTTGAGGTGCCTACCAGAGCAATGTAAAATCTATCAAGAAAACTCCTGTCTGGCACCTTCCCCGGTGGAGTTGTGCATGGGGTGTGTTTGGAACATTTTGCCACCAGCCGACTCCAAAATTCAGCTGTTCCTCATCTCAGCCCAGAAAGCAGGTAGAACAACTTTTGTGGTGTCTTTCAGGTGCCTACCGGAGCAATGTAAAAACTACCAGGAGAACTCCTGTCTGGCACCTTCCCCGGTGGAGTTGTGCAGGGGGTGTGTTTGGAACATTTTGTCACCAGCCGACTCCAAAATTCAGCGGTTCCCCATCTCAGCCCAGAAAGCAGGTAGAACAACTTTTCTTGTGCCTTGCAGCTGCCTACCAAGGTAGTGTAAAAACTACCAATAGAATTCGTTCCTGGCACCTTCCCCGGTGGAGTTGTGCATGGGGTGTCTGTGGAACATTTTGTCACCGGCCGAGTCCAAAATTCAGCGGTTCCCCATCTCAGCCCAGAAAGCAGGTAGAACAACTTTTGTGGTGTCTTTCAGGTGCCTACCGGAGCAATGTAAAAACTACCAGGAGAACTCCTGTCTGGCACCTTCCCCGGTGGAGTTGTGCAGGGGGTGTGTTTGGAACATTTTGTCACCAGCCGAGTCCAAAATTCAGCTGTTCCACATCTCAGCCCAGAAAGCAGGTACAACAACTTTTCTTGTGCCTTGCAGCTGCCTACCAAGGTAGTGTAAAAACTACCAACAGAATTCGTTCCTGGCACCTTCCCCGGTGGAGTTATGCATGGGGTGTCTGTGGAACATTTTGTCACCGGCCGACTCCAAAATTCAGCGGTTCCCCATCTCAGCCCAGAAAGCAGGTAGAACAACTTTTGTGGTGTCTTTCAGGTGCCTACCAAGGTAGTGTAAAAACTATCAAGAGAACTCTTGTCTGGCACCTTCCCCGGTGGAGTTGTGCAGGGGGTGTGTTTGGAACATTTTGTCACCAGCCGAGTCCAAAATTCAGCGTTTCCCCATCTCAGCCCAGAAAGCAGGTAGAACAACTTTTGTGGTGTCTTTCAGATGCCTACCAAGGTAGTGTAAAAACTACCAAGAGAACTCCTGTCTGGCACCTTCCCCGGTGGAGTTGTGCATGGGGTGTCTGTGGAACATTTTGTCACCGGCCGACTCCAAAATTCAGCTGTTCCCCATCTCAGCCCAGAAAGCAGGTAGAACAACTTTTGTGGTGTCTTTCAGATGCCTACCGGAGCAATGTAAAAACTACCAGGAGAACTCCTGTCTGGCACCTTCCCCGGTGGAGTTTTGCATGGGGTGTGTTTGGAACATTTTGTCACCGGCCGACTCCAAAATTCAGCGGTTCCCCATCTCAGCCCAGAAAGCAGGAAGAACAACTTTTGTGGTGCCTTTCAGCTGCCTACCAAGGTAGTGTAAAAACTACCAGGAGAACTCCTGTCTGGCACCTTCCCCGGTGGAGTTGTGCATGGGGTGTGTTTGGAACATTTTGTCACCAGCCGAGTCCAAAATTCAGCGGTTCCCCATCTCAGCCCAGAAAGCAGGTAGAACAACTTTTGTGGTGTCTTTCAGGTGCCTACCAAGGTAGTGTAAAAACTATCAAGAGAACTCTTGTCTGGCACCTTCCCCGGTGGATTTGTGCAGGGGGTGTGTTTGGAACATTTTGTCACCGGCCGACTCCAAAATTCAGCTGTTCCCCATCTCAGCCCAGAAAGCAGGTAGAACGAGTTTTGTGGTGTCTTTCAGATGCCTACCGGAGCAATGTAAAAACTACCAGGAGAACTCCTGTCTGGCACCTTCCGTGGTGGAGTTGTGCAGGGGGTGTGTTTGGAACATTTTGTCACCAGCCGAGTCCAAAATTCAGCTGTTCCCCATCTCAGCCCAGAAAGCAGGAAGAACAACTTTTGTGGTGTCTTTCAGATGCCTACCAAGGTAGTGTAAAAACTATTAAGAGAACTCCTGTCTGGCACCTTCCCCGGTGGAGTTGTGCATGGGGTGTGTTTGGAACATTTTGTCACCGGCCGACTCCAAAATTCAGCTGTTCCCCATCTCAGCCCAGAAAGCAGGTAGAACGAGTTTTGTGGTGTCTTTGAGGTGCCTACCAGAGCAATGTAAAATCTATCAAGAAAACTCCTGTCTGGCACCTTCCCCGGTGGAGTTGTGCATGGGGTGTGTTTGGAACATTTTGCCACCAGCCGACTCCAAAATTCAGCTGTTCCTCATCTCAGCCCAGAAAGCAGGTAGAACAACTTTTGTGGTGTCTTTCAGGTGCCTACCGGAGCAATGTAAAAACTACCAGGAGAACTCCTGTCTGGCACCTTCCCCGGTGGAGTTGTGCAGGGGGTGTGTTTGGAACATTTTGTCACCAGCCGACTCCAAAATTCAGCGGTTCCCCATCTCAGCCCAGAAAGCAGGTAGAACAACTTTTCTTGTGCCTTGCAGCTGCCTACCAAGGTAGTGTAAAAACTACCAATAGAATTCGTTCCTGGCACCTTCCCCGGTGGAGTTGTGCATGGGGTGTCTGTGGAACATTTTGTCACCGGCCGAGTCCAAAATTCAGCGGTTCCCCATCTCAGCCCAGAAAGCAGGTAGAACAACTTTTGTGGTGTCTTTCAGGTGCCTACCGGAGCAATGTAAAAACTACCAGGAGAACTCCTGTCTGGCACCTTCCCCGGTGGAGTTGTGCAGGGGGTGTGTTTGGAACATTTTGTCACCAGCCGAGTCCAAAATTCAGCTGTTCCCCATCTCAGCCCAGAAAGCAGGTACAACAACTTTTCTTGTGCCTTGCAGCTGCCTACCAAGGTAGTGTAAAAACTACCAACAGAATTCGTTCCTGGCACCTTCCCCGGTGGAGTTATGCATGGGGTGTCTGTGGAACATTTTGTCACCGGCCGACTCCAAAATTCAGCGGTTCCCCATCTCAGCCCAGAAAGCAGGTAGAACAACTTTTGTGGTGTCTTTCAGGTGCCTACCAAGGTAGTGTAAAAACTATCAAGAGAACTCTTGTCTGGCACCTTCCCCGGTGGAGTTGTGCAGGGGGTGTGTTTGGAACATTTTGTCACCAGCCGAGTCCAAAATTCAGCGTTTCCCCATCTCAGCCCAGAAAGCAGGTAGAACAACTTTTGTGGTGTCTTTCAGATGCCTACCAAGGTAGTGTAAAAACTACCAAGAGAACTCCTGTCTGGCACCTTCCCCGGTGGAGTTGTGCATGGGGTGTCTGTGGAACATTTTGTCACCGGCCGACTCCAAAATTCAGCTGTTCCCCATCTCAGCCCAGAAAGCAGGTAGAACAACTTTTGTGGTGTCTTTCAGATGCCTACCGGAGCAATGTAAAAACTACCAGGAGAACTCCTGTCTGGCACCTTCCCCGGTGGAGTTTTGCATGGGGTGTGTTTGGAACATTTTGTCACCGGCCGACTCCAAAATTCAGCGGTTCCCCATCTCAGCCCAGAAAGCAGGAAGAACAACTTTTGTGGTGCCTTTCAGCTGCCTACCAAGGTAGTGTAAAAACTACCAGGAGAACTCCTGTCTGGCACCTTCCCCGGTGGAGTTGTGCATGGGGTGTGTTTGGAACATTTTGTCACCAGCCGAGTCCAAAATTCAGCGGTTCCCCATCTCAGCCCAGAAAGCAGGTAGAACAACTTTTGTGGTCCCTTTCAGCTGCCTACCAAGGTAGTGTAAAAACTACCAGGAGAACTCCTGTCTGGCACCTTCCCCGGTGGAGTTGTGCATGGGGTGTGTTTGGAACATTTTGTCACCAGCCGACTCCAAAATTCAGCGTTTCCCCATCTCAGCCCAGAAAACAGGTAGAACAACTTTTGTGATGTCTTTCAGATGCCTACCAAGGTAGTGTAAAAACTACTAAGACAACTCCTGTCTGGCACCTTCCCCGGTGGAGTTGTGCATGGGGTGTGTTTGGAACATTTTGTCACCAGCCGACTCCAAAATTCAGCGTTTCCCCATCTCAGCCCAGAAAGCAGGTAGAACAACTTTTGTGATGTCTTTCAGATGCCTACCAAGGTAGTGTAAAAACTACTAAGACAACTCCTGTCTGGCACCTTCCCCGGTGGAGTTGTGCATGGGGTGTTTGGAACATTTTGTCACCGGCCGAGTCCAAAATTCAGCGGTTCCCCATCTCAGCCCAGAAAGCAGGAAGAACAACTTTTGCGGTGCCTTTCAAATGCCTACCAAGGTAGTGTAAAAACTACCAGGAGAACTCCTGTCTGGCACCTTCCCCAGTGGAGTTGTGCAGGGGGTGTGTTTGGAACATTTTGTCACCGGCCGAGTCCAAAATTCAGCGGTTCCGCATCTCAGCCCAGAAAGCAGGTAGAACAACTTTTGTGGTGCCTTTCAGCTGCCTACCAAGGTAGTGTAAAAACTACCAGGAGAACTCCTGTCTGGCACCTTCCCCGGTGGAGTTGTGCATGGGGTGTGTTTGGAACATTTTGTCACCAGCCGACTCCAAAATTCAGCGGTTCCCCATCTCAGCCCAGAAAGCAGGTAGAACAACTTTTGTGGTGCCTTTCAGCTGCCTACCAAGGTAGTGTAAAAACTACCAGGAGAACTCCTGTCTGGCACCTTCCCCGGTGGAATTGTGCATGGGGTGTGTTTGGAACATTTTGTCACCGGCCGACTCCAAAATTCAGCGGTTCCCCATCTCAGCCCAGAAAGCAGGTAGAACAACTTTTGTGGTGCCTTTCAAATGCCTACCAAGGTAGTGTAAAAACTACCAGGAGAACTCCTGTCTGGCACCTTCCCCGGTGGAGTTTTGCATGGGGTGTGTTTGGAACATTTTGTCACCGGCCGAGTCCAAAATTCAGCGATTCCCCATCTCAGCCCAGAAAGCAGGAAGAACAACTTTTGTGGTGCCTTTCAAATGCCTACCAAGGTAGTGTAAAAACTACCAGGAGAACTCCTGTCTGGCACCTTCCCCGGTGGAGTTGTGCATGGGGTGTGTTTGGAACATTTTGTCACCGGCCGACTCCAAAATTCAGCGTTTCCCCATCTCAGCCCAGAAAGCAGGTAGAACAACTTTTGTGGTGTCTTTCAGATGCCTACCAAGGTAGTGTAAAAACTACCAGGAGAACTCCTGTCTGGCACCTTCCCCGGTGGAGTTGTGCATGGGGTGTGTTTGGAACATTTTGTCACCAGCCGACTCCAAAATTCAGCGATTCCCCATCTCAGCCCAGAAAGCAGGTAGAACAACTTTTGTGGTGTCTTTCAGATGCCTACCAAGGTAGTGTAAAAACTACCAAGAGAACTCCTGTCTGGCACCTTCCCCGGTGGAGTTGTGCATGGGGTGTGTTTGGAACATTTTGTCACCGGCCGACTCCAAAATTCAGCGGTTCCCCATCTCAGCCCAGAAAGCAGGAAGAACAACTTTTGTGGTGCCTTTCAGCTGCCTACCAAGGTAGTGTAAAAACTACCAGGAGAACTCCTGTCTGGCACCTTCCCCGGTGGAGTTGTGCATGGGGTGTGTTTGGAACATTTTGTCACCAGCCGAGTCCAAAATTCAGCGGTTCCCCATCTCAGCCCAGAAAGCAGGTAGAACAACTTTTGTGGTGCCTTTCAGCTGCCTACCAAGGTAGTGTAAAAACTACCAGGAGAACTCCTGTCTGGCACCTTCCCCGGTGGAGTTGTGCATGGGGTGTGTTTGGAACATTTTGTCACCAGCCGACTCCAAAATTCAGCGTTTCCCCATCTCAGCCCAGAAAGCAGGTAGAACAACTTTTGTGATGTCTTTCAGATGCCTACCAAGGTAGTGTAAAAACTACTAAGACAACTCCTGTCTGGCACCTTCCCCGGTGGAGTTGTGCATGGGGTGTTTGGAACATTTTGTCACCGGCCGAGTCCAAAATTCAGCGATTCCCCATCTCAGCCCAGAAAGCAGGTAGAACAACTTTTGTGGTGTCTTTCAGATGCCTACCAAGGTAGTGTAAAAACTACCAGGAGAACTCCTGTCTGGCACCTTCCCCGGTGGAGTTGTGCATGGGGTGTGTTTGGAACATTTTGTCACCAGCCGAGTCCAAAATTCAGCGGTTCCCCATCTCAGCCCAGAAAGCAGGTAGAACAACTTTTGTGGTGTCTTTCAGCTGCCTACCAAGGTAGTGTAAAAACTACCAAGAGAACTCCTGTCTGGCACCTTCCCCGGTGGAGTTGTGCATGGGGTGTGTTTGGAACATTTTGTCACCGGCCGAGTCCAAAATTCAGCGATTCCCCATCTCAGCCCAGAAAGCAGGTAGAACAACTTTTGTGGTGTCTTTCAGATGCCTACCAAGGTAGTGTAAAAACTACCAAGAGAACTCCTGTCTGGCACCTTCCCCGGTGGAGTTGTGCATGGGGTGTGTTTGGAACATTTTGTCACCGGCCGAGTCCAAAATTCAGCGGTTCCCCATCTCAGCCCAGAAAGCAGGTAGAACAACTTTTGTCGTGTCTTTCAGATGCCTACCAAGGTAGTGTAAAAACTACCAAGAGAACTCCTGTCTGGCACCTTCCCCGGTGGAGTTGTGCATGGGGTGTGTTTGGAACATTTTGTCACCAGCCGAGTCCAAAATTCAGCGTTTCCCCATCTCAGCCCAGAAAGCAGGTAGAACAACTTTTGTGGTGTCTTTCAGATGCCTACCAAGGTAGTGTAAAAACTATTAAGAGAACTCCTGTCTGGCACCTTCCCCGGTGGAGTTGTGCATGGGGTGTCTTTGGAACATTTTGTCACCGGCCGAGTCCAAAATTCAGCGTTTCCCCATCTCAGCCCAGAAAGCAGGTAGAACAACTTCTGTGGTGTCTTTCAGATGCCTACCAAGGTAGTGTAAAAACTACCAGGAGAACTCTTGTCTGGCACCTTCCCCGGTGGAGTTGTGCATAGGGTGTGTTTGGAACATTTTGTCACCAGCCGACTCTAAAATTCAGCGGTTCCCCATCTCAGCCCAGAAAGCAGGTAGAACGAGTTTTGTGGTGTCTTTGAGGTGCCTACCAGAGCAATGTAAAATCTATCAAGAAAACTCCTGTCTGGCACCTTCCCCGGTGGAGTTGTGCATGGGGTGTGTTTGGAACATTTTGTCACCAGCCGCTCCAAAATTCAGCTGTTCCTCATCTCAGCCCAGAAAGCAGGTAGAACAACTTTTGTGGTGCCTTTCAGATGCCTACCAAGGTAGTGTAAAATCTACCAAGAGAACTCCTGTCTGGCACCTTCCCCGGTGGAGTTGTGCATGGGGTGTGTTTGGAACATTTTGTCACAAGCCAACTCCAAAATTCAGCGGTTCCCCATCTCAGCCCAGAAAGCAGGTAGAACAACTTTTGTGGTGCCTTTCAGCTGCCTACCGGAGCAATGTAAAACCTACCAACAGAATTCGTTCCTGGCACCTTCGCTAGTGGAGTTGTGCATGGGGTGTATTTATTAAAATTTTGTACAACAGCCGAGTCCAAAATTCAGCGTTTCCCCATCTCAGCCCAGAAAGCAGGTAGAACAACTTTTGTGGTGTCTTTCAGATGCCTACCAAGGTAGTGTAAAAACTATTAAGAGAACTCCTGTCTGGCACCTTCCCCGGTGGAGTTGTGCATGGGGTGTGTTTGGAACATTTTGTCACCGGCCGACTCCAAAATTCAGCTGTTCCCCATCTCAGCCCAGAAAGCAGGTAGAAGGAGTTTTGTGGTGTCTTTGAGGTGCCTACCAGAGCAATGTAAAATCTATCAAGAAAACTCCTGTCTGGCACCTTCCCCGGTGGAGTTGTGCATGGGGTGTGTTTGGAACATTTTGCCACCAGCCGACTCCAAAATTCAGCTGTTCCTCATCTCAGCCCAGAAAGCAGGTAGAACAACTTTTGTGGTGCCTTTCAAATGCCTACCAAGGTAGTGTAAAAACTACCAGGAGAACTCCTGTCTGGCACCTTCCCCGGTGGAGTTGTGCATGGGGTGTGTTTGGAACATTTTGTCACCAGCCGTCTCCAAAATTCAGCGGTTCCCCATCTCAGCCCAGAAAGCAGGTAGAACAACTTTTCTTGTGCCTTGCAGCTGCCTACCAAGGTAGTGTAAAAACTACCAACAGAATTCGTTCCTGGCACCTTCCCCGGTGGAGTTGTGCATGGGGTGTCTGTGGAACATTTTGTCACCGGCCGACTCCAAAATTCAGCGGTTCCCCATCTCAGCCCAGAAAGCAGGTACAACAAGTTTTCTGGTGCCTTTCAGCTGCCTACCAAGGTAGTGTAAAAACTATCAAGAGAACTCTTGTCTGGCACCTTCCCCGGTGGAGTTGTGCATGGGGTGTGTTTGGAACATTTTGTCACCAGCCGAGTCCAAAATTCAGCGGTTCCCCATCTCAGCCCAGAAAGCAGGTAGAACAACTTTTGTGGTGTCTTTCAGATGCCTACCAAGGTAGTGTAAAAACTACCAACAGAACTCCTTTCTGGCACCTTCCCCGGTGGAGTTGTGCATGGGGTGTGTTTGGAACATTTTGTCACCGGCCGACTCCAAAATTCAGCGGTTCCCCATCTCAGCCCAGAAAGCAGGTAGAACAACTTTTGTGGTATCTTTCAGATGCCTACCGGAGCAATGTAAAAACTACCAGGAGAACTCCTGTCTGGCACCTTCCCCGGTGGAGTTGTGCAGGGGGTGTGTTTGGAACATTTTGTCACCAGCCGAGTCCAAAATTCAGCTGTTCCCCATCTCAGCCCAGAAAGCAGGTACAACAACTTTTCTTGTGCCTTGCAGCTGCCTACCAAGGTAGTGTAAAAACTACCAACAGAATTCGTTCCTGGCACCTTCCCCGGTAAAGTTATGCATGGGGTGTCTGTGGAACATTTTGTCACCGGCCGACTCCAAAATTCAGCGTTTCCCCATCTCAGCCCAGAAAGCAGGTAGAACAACTTTTGTGGTGTCTTTCAGGTGCCTACCAAGGTAGTGTAAAAACTATCAAGAGAACTCTTGTCTGGCACCTTCCCCGGTGGAGTTGTGCAGGGGGGGTGTTTGGAACATTTTGTCACCAGCCGAGTCCAAAATTCAGCGGTTCCCCATCTCAGCCCAGAAAGCAGGTAGAACAACTTTTGTGGTATCTTTCAGATGCCTACCGGAGCAATGTAAAAACTAGCAGGAGAACTCCTGCCTGGCACCTTCCCCGGTGGAGTTGTGCAGGGGGTGTGTTTGGAACATTTTGTCACCAGCGGAGTCCAAAATTCAGCGGTTCCCCATCTCAGCCCAGAAAGCAGGTAGAACAACTTTTGTGGTGTCTTTCAGGTGCCTACCAAGGTAGTGTAAAAACTATTAAGAGAACTCCTGTCTGGCACCTTCCCCGGTGGAGTTGTGCATGGGGTGTCTTTGGAACATTTTGTCACCAGCCGACTCCAAAATTCAGCGGTTCCCCATCTCAGCCCAGAAAGCAGGTAGAAGGAGTTTTGTGGTGTCTTTGAGGTGCCTACCAGAGCAATGTAAAATCTATCAAGAAAACTCCTGTCTGGCACCTTCCCCGGTGGAGTTGTGCATGGGGTGTGTTTGGAACATTTTGCCACCAGCCGCTCCAAAATTCAGCTGTTCCTCATCTCAGCCCAGAAAGCAGGTAGAACAACTTTTGTGGTGCCTTTCAGATGCCTACCAAGGTAGTGTAAAATCTACCAAGAGAACTCCTGTCTGGCACCTTCCCCGGTGGAGTTGTGCATGCGGTGTCTTTGGAACATTTTGTCACCAGCCAAGTCCAAAATTCAGCGGTTCCCCATCTCAGCCCAGAAAGCAGGTACAACAACTTTTCTTGTGCCTTTCAGCTGCCTACCGGAGCAATGTAAAAACTACCAACAGAATTCGTTCCTGGCACCTTCGCTAGTGGAGTTGTGCATGGGGTGTATTTATTAAAATTTTGTCACCAGCCGAGTCCAAAATTCAGCTGTTCCCCATCTCAGCCCACAAAGCAGGTAGAACAACTTTTGTGGTGCCTTTCAGATGCCTACCAAGGTAGTGTAAAAACTATTAAGAGAACTCCTGTCTGGCACCTTCCCCGGTGGAGTTGTGCATGGGGTGTCTTTGGAACATTTTGTCACCGGCCGAGTCCAAAATTCAGCTGTTCCCCATCTCAGCCCAGAAAGCAGGTAGAAGGAGTTTTGTGGTGTCTTTGAGGTGCCTACCAGAGCAATGTAAAATCTATCAAGAAAACTCCTGTCTGGCACCTTCCCCGGTGGAGTTGTGCATGGGGTGTGTTTGGAACATTTTGTCACCAGCCGACTCCAAAATTCAGCGGTTCCCCATCTCAGCCCAGAAAGCAGGTACAACAACTTTTGTGGTGTCTTTTAGATGCCTACCGGAGCAATGCAAAAACTACCAGGAGAACTCCTGCCTGGCACCTTCCCCGGTGGAGTTGTGCAGGGGGTGTGTTTGGAACATTTTGTCACCAGCCGACTCCAAAATTCAGCGGTTCCCCATCTCAGCCCAGAAAGCAGGTAGAACAACTTTTGTGGTGCCTTGCAGCTGCCTACCAAGGTAGTGTAAAAACTACCAACAGAATTCGTTCCTGGCACCTTCCCCGGTGGAGTTGTGCATGGGGTGTCTGTGGAACATTTTGTCACCGGCCGACTCCAAAATTCAGCGGTTCCCCATCTCAGCCCAGAAAGCAGGTAGAACAAGTTTTCTGGTGTCTTTCAGGTGCCTACCAAGGTAGTGTAAAAACTATCAAGAGAACTCCTGTCTGGCACCTTCCCCGGTGGAGTTGTGCAGGGGGTGTGTTTGGAACATTTTGTCACCAGCGGAGTCCAAAATTCAGCGTTTCCCCATCTCAGCCCAGAAAGCAGGTAGAACAACTTTTGTGGTATCTTTCAGATGCCTACCGGAGCAATGTAAAAACTACCAGGAGAACTCCTGTCTGGCACCTTCCGTGGTGGAGTTGTGCATGGGGTGTGTTTGGAACATTTTGTCACCAGCCGACTCCAAAATTCAGCTGTTCCCCATCTCAGCCCAGAAAGCAGGAAGAACAACTTTTGTGGTGTCTTTCAGATGCCTACCAAGGTAGTGTAAAAACTATTAAGAGAACTCCTGTCTGGCACCTTCCCCGGTGGAGTTGTGCATGGGGTGTGTTTGGAACATTTTGTCACCGGCCGACTCCAAAATTCAGCTGTTCCCCATCTCAGCCCAGAAAGCAGGTAGAAGGAGTTTTGTGGTGTCTTTGAGGTGCCTACCAGAGCAATGTAAAATCTATCAAGAAAACTCCTGTCTGGCACCTTCCCCGGTGGAGTTGTGCATGGGGTGTGTTTGGAACATTTTGCCACCAGCCGACTCCAAAATTCAGCTGTTCCTCATCTCAGCCCAGAAAGCAGGTAGAACAGCTTTTGTGGTGCCTTTCAAATGCCTACCAAGGTAGTGTAAAAACTACCAGGAGAACTCCTGTCTGGCACCTTCCCCGGTGGAGTTGTGCATGGGGTGTGTTTGGAACATTTTGTCACAAGCCAACTCCAAAATTCAGCGGTTCCCCATCTCAGCCCAGAAAGCAGGTAGAACAACTTTTCTTGTGCCTTGCAGCTGCCTACCAAGGTAGTGTAAAAACTACCAACAGAATTCGTTCCTGGCACCTTCCCCGGTGGAGTTGTGCATGGGGTGTCTGTGGAACATTTTGTCACCGGCCGACTCCAAAATTCAGCGGTTCCCCATCTCAGCCCAGAAAGCAGGTAGAACAAGTTTTCTGGTGCCTTTCAGCTGCCTACCAAGGTAGTGTAAAAACTATCAAGAGAACTCTTGTCTGGCACCTTCCCCGGTGGAGTTGTGCATAGGGTGTGTTTGGAACATTTTGTCACCAGCCGAGTCCAAAATTCAGCGGTTCCCCATCTCAGCCCAGAAAGCAGGTAGAACAACTTTTGTGGTGTCTTTCAGATGCCTACCAAGGTAGTGTAAAAACTAGCAACAGAACTCCTTTCTGGCACCTTCCCCGGTGGAGTTGTGCATGGGGTGTGTTTGGAACATTTTGTCACCGGCCGACTCCAAAATTCAGCGGTTCCCCATCTCAGCCCAGAAAGCAGGTAGAACAACTTTTGTGGTATCTTTCAGATGCCTACCGGAGCAATGTAAAAACTACCAGGAGAACTCCTGTCTGGCACCTTCCCCGGTGGAGTTGTGCAGGGGGTGTGTTTGGAACATTTTGTCACCAGCCGACTCCAAAATTCAGCTGTTCCCCATCTCAGCCCACAAAGCAGGTACAACAACTTTTCTTGTGCCTTGCAGCTGCCTACCAAGGTAGTGTAAAAACTACCAACAGAATTCGTTCCTGGCACCTTCCCCGGTGGAGTTATGCATGGGGTGTCTGTGGAACATTTTGTCACCGGCCGACTCCAAAATTCAGCGGTTCCCCATCTCAGCCCAGAAAGCAGGAAGAACAACTTTTGTGGTTTCTTTCAGGTGCCTACCAAGGTAGTGTAAAAACTATCAAGAGAACTCTTGTCTGGCACCTTCCCCGGTGGAGTTGTGCAGGGGGTGTGTTTGGAACATTTTGTCACCAGCCGACTCCAAAATTCAGCGGTTCCCCATCTCAGCCCAGAAAGCAGGTAGAACAACTTTTGTGGTATCTTTCAGATGCCTACCGGAGCAATGTAAAAACTAGCAGGAGAACTCCTGCCTGGCACCTTCCCCGGTGGAGTTGTGCAGGGGGTGTGTTTGGAACATTTTGTCACCAGCGGAGTCCAAAATTCAGCGGTTCCCCATCTCAGCCCAGAAAGCAGGTAGAACAACTTTTGTGGTGTCTTTCAGGTGCCTACCAAGGTAGTGTAAAAACTATTAAGAGAACTCCTGTCTGGCACCTTCCCCGGTGGAGTTGTGCAGGGGGTGTGATTGGAACATTTTGTCACCAGCCGACTCCAAAATTCAGCGGTTCCCCATCTCAGCCCAGAAAGCAGGTAGAAGGAGTTTTGTGGTGTCTTTGAGGTGCCTACCAGAGCAATGTAAAATCTATCAAGAAAACTCCTGTCTGGCACCTTCCCCGGTGGAGTTGTGCATGGGGTGTGTTTGGAACATTTTGCCACCAGCCGCTCCAAAATTCAGCTGTTCCTCATCTCAGCCCAGAAAGCAGGTAGAACAACTTTTGTGGTGCCTTTCAGATGCCTACCAAGGTAGTGTAAAATCTACCAAGAGAACTCCTGTCTGGCACCTTCCCCGGTGGAGTTGTGCAGGGGGTGTGATTGGAACATTTTGTCACCAGCCGACTCCAAAATTCAGCGGTTCCCCATCTCAGCCCAGAAAGCAGGTAGAACAACTTTTGTGGTGTCTTTCAGATGCCTACCGGAGCAATGTAAAAACTACCAGGAGAACTCCTGTCTGGCACCTTCCCCGGTGGAGTTGTGCATGGGGTGTGTTTGGAACATTTTGTCACCAGCCGAGTCCAAAATTCAGCGGTTCCCCATCTCAGCCCAGAAAGCAGGTAGAACAACTTTTGTGGTGTCTTTCAGATGCCTACCAAGGTAGTGTAAAAACTATCAAGAGATCTCCTTTCTGGCACCTTCCCCGGTGGAGTTGTGCATGGGGTGTCTTTGGAACATTTTGTCACCGGCCGACTCCAAAATTCAGCGGTTCCCCATCTCAGCCCAGAAAGCAGGAAGAACAACTTTTGTGGTGTCTTTCAGGTGCCTACCAAGGTAGAGTAAAAACTATCAAGAGAACTCTTGTCTGGCACCTTCCCCGGTGGAGTTGTGCATGGGGTGTGTTTGGAACATTTTGTCACCGGCCGACTCCAAAATTCAGCGGTTCCCCATCTCAGCCCAGAAAGCAGGTAGAACAACTTTTGTGGTGTCTTTCAGGTGCCTACCGGAGCAATGTAAAAACTACCAGGAGAACTCCTGTCTGGCACCTTCCCCGGTGGAGTTGTGCAGGGGGTGTGTTTGGAACATTTTGTCACCAGCCGAGTCCAAAATTCAGCTGTTCCCCATCTCAGCCCAGAAAGCAGGTAGAACAACTTTTGTGGTGTTTTTCAGATGCCTACCAAGGTAGTGTAAAAACTATTAAGAGAACTCCTGTCTGGCACCTTCCCCGGTGGAGTTGTGCATGGGGTGTCTTTGGAACATTTTGTCACCGGCCGAGTCCAAAATTCAGCGGTTCCCCATCTCAGCCCAGAAAGCAGGTAGAAGGAGTTTTGTGGTGTCTTTGAGGTGCCTACCAGAGCAATGTAAAATCTATCAAGAAAACTCCTGTCTGGCACCTTCCCCGGTGGAGTTGTGCAGGGGGTGTGATTGGAACATTTTGTCACCAGCCGACTCCAAAATTCAGCGGTTCCCCATCTCAGCCCAGAAAGCAGGTACAACAACTTTTGTGGTGTCTTTTAGATGCCTACCAAGGTAGTGTAAAAACTACCAGGAGAACTCCTGTCTGGCACCTTCCCCGGTGGAGTTGTGCAGGGGGTGTGTTTGGAACATTTTGTCACCAGCCGACTCCAAAATTCAGCGGTTCCCCATCTCAGCCCAGAAAGCAGGTAGAACAACTTTTGTGGTGCCTTTCAGATGCCTACCAAGGTAGTGTAAAAACTATCAAGAGATCTCCTTTCTGGCACCTTCCCCGGTGGAGTTTTGCATGGGGTGTGTTTGGAACATTTTGTCACCGGCCGACTCCAAAATTCAGCGGTTCCCCATCTCAGCCCAGAAAGCAGGTAGAACAACTTTTGTGGTGTCTTTCAGATGCCTACCGGAGCAATGTAAAAACTACCAGGAGAACTCCTGTCTGGCACCTTCCCCGGTGGAGTTGTGCAGGGGGTGTGTTTGGAACATTTTGTCACCAGCCGACTCCAAAATTCAGCGGTTCCCCATCTCAGCCCAGAAAGCAGGTACAACAACTTTTCTTGTGCCTTGCAGCTGCCTACCAAGGTAGTGTAAAAACTACCAACAGAATTCGTTCCTGGCACCTTCCCCGGTGGAGTTATGCATGGGGTGTCTGTGGAACATTTTGTCACCGGCCGACTCCAAAATTCAGCGGTTCCCCATCTCAGCCCAGAAAGCAGGAAGAACAACTTTTGTGGTGTCTTTCAGGTGCCTACCAAGGTAGTGTAAAAACTATCAAGAGAACTCTTGTCTGGCACCTTCCCCGGT
Organism: Falco cherrug; assembly: GCF_023634085.1. Taxonomy (NCBI): domain Eukaryota; kingdom Metazoa; phylum Chordata; class Aves; order Falconiformes; family Falconidae; genus Falco; species Falco cherrug. The sequence goes on along the minus strand of NW_026599374.1, from coordinate 23,722 downwards.
GGAGTTGTGCAGGGGGTGTGTTTGGAACATTTTGTCACCAGCCGACTCCAAAATTCAGCGGTTCCCCATCTCAGCCCAGAAAGCAGGTAGAACAACTTTTGTGGTATCTTTCAGGTGCCTACCGGAGCAATGTAAAAACTAGCAGGAGAACTCCTGTCTGGCACCTTCCCCGGTGGAGTTGTGCAGGGGGTGTGTTTGGAACATTTTGTCACCAGCGGAGTCCAAAATTCAGCGGTTCCCCATCTCAGCCCAGAAAGCAGGTAGAACAACTTTTGTGGTGTCTTTCAGGTGCCTACCAAGGTAGTGTAAAAACTATTAAGAGAACTCCTGTCTGGCACCTTCCCCGGTGGAGTTGTGCAGGGGGTGTGATTGGAACATTTTGTCACCAGCCGACTCCAAAATTCAGCGGTTCCCCATCTCAGCCCAGAAAGCAGGTAGAAGGAGTTTTGTGGTGTCTTTGAGGTGCCTACCAGAGCAATGTAAAATCTATCAAGAAAACTCCTGTCTGGCACCTTCCCCGGTGGAGTTGTGCATGGGGTGTGTTTGGAACATTTTGCCACCAGCCGCTCCAAAATTCAGCTGTTCCTCATCTCAGCCCAGAAAGCAGGTAGAACAACTTTTGTGGTGCCTTTCAGATGCCTACCAAGGTAGTGTAAAATCTACCAAGAGAACTCCTGTCTGGCACCTTCCCCGGTGGAGTTGTGCAGGGGGTGTGATTGGAACATTTTGTCACCAGCCGACTCCAAAATTCAGCGGTTCCCCATCTCAGCCCAGAAAGCAGGTAGAACAACTTTTCTTGTGCCTTGCAGCTGCCTACCAAGGTAGTGTAAAAACTACCAACAGAATTCGTTCCTGGCACCTTCCCCGGTGGAGTTGTGCATAGGGTGTCTGTGGAACATTTTGTCACCGGCCGACTCCAAAATTCAGCGGTTCCCCATCTCAGCCCAGAAAGCAGGTAGAACAAGTTTTCTGGTGCCTTTCAGATGCCTACCAAGGTAGTGTAAAAACTATCAAGAGAACTCTTGTCTGGCACCTTCCCCGGTGGAGTTGTGCATAGGTTTTGTTTGGAACATTTTGTCACCAGCCGAGTCCAAAATTCAGCGGTTCCCCATCTCAGTCCAGAAAGCAGGTAGAACAACTTTTGTGGTGTCTTTCAGATGCCTACCAAGGTAGTGTAAAAACTAGCAACAGAACTCCTGCCTGGCACCTTCCCCGGTGGAGT
>NW_026599374.1:0-2500 GCF_023634085.1 Falco cherrug | reverse complement strand
TAGGGTTAGGGTTAGGGTTAGGGTTAGGGTTAGGGTTAGGGTTAGGGTTAGGGTTAGGGTTAGGGTTAGGGTTAGGGTTAGGGTTAGGGTTAGGGTAGGGTTAGGGTTAGGGTTAGGGTTAGGGTTAGGGTTAGGGTTAGGGTTAGGGTTAGGGTTAGGGTTAGGGTTAGGGTTAGGGTTAGGGTTAGGGTTAGGGTTAGGGTTAGGGTTAGGGTTAGGGTTAGGGTTAGGGTTAGGGTTAGGGTTAGGGTTAGGGTTAGGGTTAGGGTTAGGGTTAGGGTTAGGGTTAGGGTTAGGGTTAGGGTTAGGGTTAGGGTTAGGGTTAGGGTTAGGGTTAGGGTTAGGGTTAGGGTTAGGGTTAGGGTTAGGGTTAGGGTTAGGGTTAGGGTTAGGGTTAGGGTTAGGTTAGGGTTAGGGTTAGGGTTAGGGTTAGGGTTAGGGTTAGGGTTAGGGTTAGGGTTAGGGTTAGGGTTAGGGTTAGGGTTAGGGTTAGGGTTAGGGTTAGGGTTAGGGTTAGGGTTAGGGTTAGGGTTAGGGTTAGGGTTAGGGTTAGGGTTAGGGTTAGGGTTAGGGTTAGGGTTAGGGTTAGGGTTAGGGTTAGGGTTAGGGTTAGGGTTAGGGTTAGGGTTAGGGTTAGGGTTAGGGTTAGGGTTAGGGTTAGGGTTAGGGTTAGGGTTAGGGTTAGGGTTAGGGTTAGGGTTAGGGTTAGGGTTAGGGTTAGGTTAGGGTTAGGGTTAGGGTTAGGGTTAGGGTTAGGGTTAGGGTTAGGGTTAGGGTTAGGGTTAGGGTTAGGGTTAGGGTTAGGGTTAGGGTTAGGGTTAGGGTTAGGGTTAGGGTTAGGGTTAGGGTTAGGGTTAGGGTTAGGGTTAGGGTTAGGGTTAGGGTTAGGGTTAGGGTTAGGGTTAGGGTTAGGGTTAGGGTTAGGGTTAGGGTTAGGGTTAGGGTTAGGGTTAGGGTTAGGGTTAGGGTTAGGGTTAGGGTTAGGGTTAGGGTTAGGGTTAGGGTTAGGGTTAGGGTTAGGGTTAGGGTTAGGGTTAGGGTTAGGGTTAGGGTTAGGGTTAGGGTTAGGGTTAGGGTTAGGGTTAGGGTTAGGGTTAGGGTTAGGGTTAGGGTTAGGGTTAGGGTTAGGGTTAGGGTTAGGGTTAGGGTTAGGGTTAGGGTTAGGGTTAGGGTTAGGGTTAGGGTTAGGGTTAGGGTTAGGGTTAGGGTTAGGGTTAGGGTTAGGGTTAGGGTTAGGGTTAGGGTTAGGGTTAGGGTTAGGGTTAGGGTTAGGGTTAGGGTTAGGGTTAGGGTTAGGGTTAGGGTTAGGGTTAGGGTTAGGGTTAGGGTTAGGGTTAGGGTTAGGGTTAGGGTTAGGGTTAGGGTTAGGGTTAGGGTTAGGGTTAGGGTTAGGGTTAGGGTTAGGGTTAGGGTTAGGGTTAGGGTTAGGGTTAGGGTTAGGGTTAGGGTTAGGGTTAGGGTTAGGGTTAGGGTTAGGGTTAGGGTTAGGGTTAGGGTTAGGGTTAGGGTTAGGGTTAGGGTTAGGGTTAGGGTTAGGGTTAGGGTTAGGGTTAGGGTTAGGGTTAGGGTTAGGGTTAGGGTTAGGGTTAGGGTTAGGGTTAGGGTTAGGGTTAGGGTTAGGGTTAGGGTTAGGGTTAGGGTTAGGGTTAGGGTTAGGGTTAGGGTTAGGGTTAGGGTTAGGGTTAGGGTTAGGGTTAGGGTTAGGGTTAGGGTTAGGGTTAGGGTTAGGGTTAGGGTTAGGGTTAGGGTTAGGGTTAGGGTTAGGGTTAGGGTTAGGGTTAGGGTTAGGTAGGTTAGGGTTAGGGTTAGGGTTAGGGGTTAGGTTAGGGTTAGGGTTAGGGTTAGGGTTAGGGTTAGGGTTAGGGTTAGGGTTAGGGTTAGGGTTAGGGTTAGGGTTAGGGTTAGGGTTAGGGTTAGGGTTAGGGTTAGGGTTAGGGTTAGGGTTAGGGTTAGGGTTAGGGTTAGGGTTAGGGTTAGGGTTAGGGTTAGGGTTAGGGTTAGGGTTAGGGTTAGGGTTAGGGTTAGGGTTAGGGTTAGGGTTAGGGTTAGGGTTAGGGTTAGGGTTAGGGTTAGGGTTAGGGTTAGGGTTAGGGTTAGGGTTAGGGTTAGGGTTAGGGTTAGGGTTAGGGTTAGGGTTAGGGTTAGGGTTAGGGTTAGGGTTAGGGTTAGGGTTAGGGTTAGGGTTAGGGTTAGGGTTAGGGTTAGGGTTAGGGTTAGGGTTAGGGTTAGGGTTAGGGTTAGGGTTAGGGTTAGGGTTAGGGTTAGGGTTAGGGTTAGGGTTAGGGTTAGGGTTAGGGTTAGGGTTAGGGTTAGGGTTAGGGTTAGGGTTAGGGTTAGGGTTAGGGTTAGGGTTAGGGTTAGGGTTAGGGTTAGGGTTAGGGTTAGGGTTAGGGTTAGGGTTAGGGTTAGGGTTAGGGTTAGGGTGTAGGGTTAGGGTTAGGGTTAGGGTTAGGGTTAGGGTTAGGGTTAGGGTTAGGGTTAGGGTTAGGGTTAGGGTTAG